>NW_010313101.1:0-35707 GCF_000700745.2 Antrostomus carolinensis
ATCCCTAACATTCTGTGATTCTGTGAAAGGCAGGGTAATCAACATAGAGAATATTGAAAAGGCTGAGGTAATAAAGCAACTGTCACTGATTTTATGAGATGTTAAGGTTCTGATACTTAATTTCAGTGACCATAGTTCCAAAAGGAAGACCATGGTACAGTACAGACTTACTCTCATGAAAAATATTACAGTGAGAACAGATGTGGTAAAAACTTGAATGATTCTTACTACAATTTCATATAGTTAATTTCATGGTTTTCAGATGGGTTTTAGTGCTACATAAAGGAAATGCAGGCAAACGGAATACAAAATTCAGCTCACTGAAGTATGTGTGGAATAAGATAAGACCATTATACCTTTCTCAATAAATAAGGCTATTTTTCAGTCTCTCCTTACTTCCTTGAAAGAAATAAGGTGAATGAAATAGTTCATATCACCAAGATGCATTAAGTTTTATTGCTTTTGATGTTCCAAACCATGTGATCTTTGAATAAAGCCTTTCCTGGGATTGAGCTACTTTTAATGTCACTTTTCTTGGTGATTCTCTGGACTTTAATAATGCCTGAGCTTGTTATTCAGCACCATGCCCAGTGTGCTCTCCTTCCCCTGCTCATTGTCACAACCTCTCCTCATTGTCACAACCTTTGTAGAAACATAACAAAATTTTCTCATTTAGCCAGGCTGAAAATAAACAGCAATTTGGAAATGTATTGGTGTGTATAAGTGCAGAAAGGGATTGCATGTGTCCTACTGGAGGAGGAGAGTCATCAGAAAGACAGAATGATGGAAATTTCAGGGAGAAGGGAAAGACAGAAAGGGCACAATTATAGGAAAAGAGGATCAAGAGGGTTTATCAAGGTAATGAGTGTAATAGTGTTTGACATGTCAGAAAGAAGGAAAGGAAAGTTCTTTCAAGTAGGTCTTGCAGAGAAAAAATCAGAAGGGCTAAAGCCCAACTGGAACTTAATTTGGCCAACTCTTTAAAAGATAACAAATAATGCTTCTATAACTATATTAACAACAAAAGGACAGCCAAGGAGAATCTACATCCTTTAGTGGATGCAGAGGGAACAATAATGATGAGGAATGAGGATAAGGTTGAGGTACTTAATACCTTCTTTGCCTCAGTATTTAATAGTAAGGCCAGCTGCTCTTTGGGTATCCAGCCCAAGAAGCCAGGGATGGGGAGCAGAACAAAGCTTCCATGATCCAGGATGAAACAATTAGACACCTGCTCAGCCAACTAGACATCTACAAGTCTATGGGGCCAGATGGGGTTCACCTGAGGATATTGAAGGAGCTGGCAGAGGTGCTTGCCAAACCCCTTTCTATCATCTACCAACAGTTCTGGTTGACTGGGGAGGTTCCACTTGACTGGAGGGTGGCAAATGTTACACCCATCTACAAGAAGGGCCGGAGGGGGGATCCAGGGAACTACGGGCCTATCATTCTGATCTCGGTGCTGGGGAAGGCGGTGGAGCAGATCATCTTGAGTGGTATCACACAGCACACACAAGCTAACCAGGTGATCAGGCCCAGTCAACATAGGTTTATGAAAGGCAAGTCCTGCCTGACTAAGCTGATCGCCTTCTATGACAAGGTGACCCACTTAGTGGATGAGGGAAAGGCTGTGGATGTGGTGTACCTGGACTTCAGTAAAGCCTTTGACACCATTTCCCACAGCATTCTGCTTGAGAAACTGGCTGCCAATGGCCTGGACAGGCATCCTCTCTGCTGGGTTAAAAACCGGCTGGATGACTGGGCCCAAAGGGTGGTGGTAAATGGAGTTAAATCCAGCTGGAGGCCAGTCACAAGTGGTGTTCCCCAGGGCTCAGTGTTGCGGCCAGTTCTGTTTAGCATCATTATCAGTGATCTGGACAAGAGGATTAAGTGCACCCTCAGTAAATTCTCAGATGACACTAAGCTGGATGGAAGTGTTGATTTGCTTGAGGGTAGGAAGGCTTTGCAGAGGGATCTGGACAGGTTTGATCAGTGGGCTGCAACCACTGTATGAGGTTCAACAAGGCCAGGTGCCAGGTCCTGCACTTGGATCACAACAACTCCATGCAATGCTACAGGCTTGGGGAAGAGTGGCTGGAAAGCTGCCTGGTGGAAAAGGACCTGGGAGTGTTGGTTGACAGCCATCCGAATATGAGCCAGCAGTGTGGCCAGGTGGCCAAAAAGGCCAAGAGCATCCTGGACTGTATCAAAAACAGTGTGACCAGCAGGACCAGGGAAGTCATCCTTCCCCTGTACTCAGCCTTGGTGAGGCGGCACCTCAAATACTGTGTCCAGTTTTGGGCCCCTCATTACAAGAAGGACATTGAGGCACTGGAGTGTGTCCAGAGAAGGGCAATGAAGCTGGCGAAGGGGATAGAGAACAAGCCTGATGAGGAGCAGCTGAGGGAACTGGGGTTTTTTAATCTAGAGAAGAGGAGGCTGAGGGAAGACCTAATTGCTGTCTACAACTACCTGAAAGGAGGTTGTAGGGAGGTGGGTGTTTGTCTTTTCTCCCAGGTAACTAGTGATAGAACAAGAGTTCTTAAGTTATGCCAGAGCAGATACAGATTGGATGTCAGGTAGCACTTCTTCACTGAAAGGTTTATCAGGCACTGGAATGGACTGCCTAGGGAGGTGGTTGAGTCATCATCCCTAGAGGTGTTTAAAAGATGGTTAGATGGGGTGTTTGTTTTGTTTTTCATGGGAGGATACCCTTTTGACTGACAATACTCAAAATACTCAACCAATAGTGGGTTGACCTTGACTAAGTGCTAGGTGCCAACCAACCTCCCTACTCAGCAGGATGGGGAGGGGAGAAAATAAGATGGAACAAAAACCCCAATGAAAAACACAACACTTGGAGGGCTGCTATGGGAAAATTAACTCCATCTCAGACAGACCCAATACAATACCCTAGAGAAAGTATTTCAAAAAAGAAAATGTACAAAGGAAATGTATGAAGAGAAATTCAGTTAGACCTCAGGACTGAGGAGGAAAAGCCCTCAATACCACCATCACAACACTCCCAGTGAGAGCTGGGGGCTTCCTGTGACTCTCCCAGACTCTCATTCTGACACACAGATGGGCCTGAGGAGGCTAAACATAACATCAGAGGAAAGAGGTAAGTTTTCTTAAGTTTTCTTGTATTAAAATTTCAAAAGTATTATTTATTATGTTTTCTTGTATTCATTTGAACTATTACATTTTAATGATAATTATTAGCCTAGTTAAATTATATTTATTGTTAAGATTTTATATAGATTGCCAAGAAATTCTTAGTTCCATGTCTATCATGACTTCCCTTTTTCCCTCAACTGGATACTGAAAGAAACTATATGAAGGTGAGGACTTGAAACCACAACCTGTGCACCAGAAGAGGACAGCACTGCCATTTTTTTGGGAGGGGTATTTCTTCACGAAGTTACTATCAGTCTTTCTCTTCTATACTTGGTTATTTTGGATTAAGAATTTGAAAAGGACTCTCTGTCATCAAAGGTGAGCATAAACCTAATTCTTGCATATTTTCTTTCTATATCTTTTTCTCCCCACCACAGTTTATGTTTAATTATTTATTTAAAATACAATAGCTTAAAAAGGATAGACTAGTGAATGGTCTAACATATACTTTCTCCTCGTATCCAAGTATCTGCCTATAAGTTACTCTGGTGCTATTTCAATCCAATTCTCCAGTCTCTAGGGGATACTAGGAGTAATGGAGTTTATGTACTTAAGGATGGGGTCCACCATTCCATAAGAAGAAACAAGGGTGATGTTAATTTCCTAATTCTAGGACAATTTTTGCTCAAGAAGAAGCCCCAGTAGGAGTGGGCACTTCAATATCTGCTTCTTCGTTCTAATGGCATGAGTAAAAACAAAAATTTGTTTGACATTTTTGTCACCTTGTTCTGCTGGGCTTTAGCACTATAATTTCCTTTGTGTTTGCTTTCAACTGCAGATCCATGAGCTTTTTCACTTGTGGAACTTGTCTGTTCTGTTTTAGAAGGTTTGTTAGACCCAAGCTGCTCTTTCTCATACCTTACCTCAGTCTAACTTCTGAATATTTGTTGTGGGTTGACCTTACCTGAATGCAGGTGCCCACCAAGCCACTCTATCACCCCCCCTCCTAGCAGGATGGGGAGGAGAGAAAATAAGATGGAACAAAAACCACAAACTCGTGGTTCAAGACAATAGACAGTTTAATAGAAACAAAGCAAAGCTGTGTGTGCAGAAGCAAAAGAAGAACAAAATATTTATTCTCTACTTCCCATAGGCAGGTGAAGTTTGGCCACTTCCCAGGAAGCAGGGCTTCAATATATACATAGTGGTTACCCCCAAGGACAAACATAAATAACGAATGCCCTCCCTTCCCCCTCCATTCCCCTTGCTTTTATCTCTGAGCAGATGTCTTATGGTATGGAATATCCCTTTGGTCAGTTTGGGTCAGCTGTCCTGGCTATGTCCCCTCCGAAGACCTTCCCCACCCCTAGCCTACTGGGGGGGCGGGAAATGTTGTAGAGACAGCCTTGATGCTGTGCTAGCACTGCTCAGCAGTAACCAAAACACTGGTGCGTTAACACCTTCCTAGCTACTAATACAAAACACAGCCCTCTGAGGGCTACTATGGGGAAAATTAACTCCATCTCAGCCAGACCCAATACAATATTTTTCTTTTTCCCAAGTTAATTTGGCATCTTACTGATGAGAAGAAGCTTCCTGATCTGGACTTTCTATCAGCTCAAACTTTCCTGTTGAGCAGCACAACTGAAAATCCTTGTATGACATATATCAAGATTGCTAGTTTAGACCTCTTAATTCAGAGCATTAATAGTTTGTACAGCCATTGTTTCCCCCTCATTTCTTTCTGGTGTTATTTTCATTAGTTTGTTGGGGTTTTGTACATTTTTAGTTTATGGCAGATTTCACTTACATGCTGATGTGATGTATTACCAAGGGCAGAAAGAGAGGGAAGAAAAGTGCTTTCTTGGATTTTCTTTTTTTCCCTCTGGGTAAGTAACTGCTCAGATTTTCCCAGTACAGCTCTTGTGTTTTGTTTTTTTTTAAACTCCAGCTTTCTTAGTGATGTTATAAGAACAGTTTTATTGCAAGTCAAGATATATTTTTAAATAATAATTTTGCCTCTTTTTCACAGTTTTGTCCTTCACTTACTGAACAGACAAATAAGATACTTCATAAATAACTATTGTTCAATAATTATAAAGTCAACTTTTTATTAATAAATGCGAATTGTAGACAGATTCTAAGGTATCTTATGCATCAGTGCACTTGTCATTATTTCCTGTAAGTTTTGTCTTCAAGTATCCTTATAAGGCAGTGTGGTCTGGTGATGTGGCTTGGGGAAATGGTAGGACTAGGGCTCATCTTGGTGATGTCCTTAATTGTTATGTGACTGTGACCAAGGTTATACCACTTAATCTTTCCCCTCTGCTTGGAAAAATGAGGATACTGCCTTCTGCAGACCTCTGATTCTCTGATAAAATGTGCAAAGTAAAATCCTACCTCTGTATTCATATAACTAATCTTTTGACTAAACAATTAAGAAAGTATTCACAATACTTCTACTCCTTACACACTTGAAACTCAAAGTGAACAGCAGTATTGTCCCTTGCTCCCATACGAATTTGAAAGATATATTGAAAAAAAACCCCTTGTCTTACTTTCTCAAGAACTCCAATCACTTGTATTGTCATACTGATATTTCAAAGTACCTAATCATAATAGAGATTTTTAGTAGATAGGATAGTTGATAGTTGGGTAGTTGAGTAGTTGGAACTGGGTAGTTTCTATAAAGTTGTTTTTTTTTTTTTTTTTTTTTAATTTGCTCACAAATTAACATAAATTTGTCAATATTCTCTGGTGTGAAAGCAAAACACTTTTTGGTTTTAGGCCTGTATGGTCCTAAGGCAAGGACAGTAGTCAGGGAGCTGTTAAGCATAATTCCAAAAGTTATCAATTTTTGTTCTGTGCTTAGAATTGTTGTCTGTCTTACCACCTTAAGGACCTCATTCAATTCTAAGTAATGTAAAAAGAATCTTTTGAAAGGCATCTGTAACCATTTGCAGATTTTAATTAAACATGGTTAGAAATACTGTCAGCTTACTCATCCTCTGTTGATATGCAGTATTCATATTATGCCTTATGGAGTTCTGTGTATTTTTAGAAATCTATGATGTTTTAAGTACGTTAGAAAAGTTAATTAATTTTTAATTGTATATATTTTAATTGTATGTATTTCAATCTGATTTTTAACTATTTTGTTATTTATTTGCCTTTCTTTAATTTACTAAACTCTACCTCCTGTGAATTTTCTTTCCTGAAATCAAGAAAAATATCTCCCCCTTTCTAACTAGTTTCTTTCACTGTATCAGCAGCTTCCAGTCTCAGAACTGGAAAACTGATTTTTTTTCCCTTCAGTTTATATTCTTGAGAATAAAGGAAATGTTTATTACTGAAGTTTTTTATTATACTTTCAAAAGCAGAGAACAAAAATACTTTAGATAAATGTTTATGTTTATTAACCTATTTCAGGATGCTTTATCTCAGGGTAGTAATAGTGTGGCTCATGGGGAATAATTTTAATCAAATTGTTGGTATCTGGTTCACATTTATTTGAAAATAACACTGATCGTCATCTTTTTATCTGTGTTCTTCCTAATTATAATGCCTAGAATACCTTGTAATCTAATGACAATGAATGATACAGTCACACTGATACAGAATTTATACTTGAATACCCACAATTCTTTCTACAAATAAATTGTTTTTTTTATTTCCTGTATATATTTTATGAAGCCTGCTCTGTACATTCTTTAAGTAGTCATATTTATTTTGTATTAAAGGCGAGGTACACTTCAAATAACTGAGCTTATATTTGTTTGATGTAGTCTTTCATCCAGTGCAAATGGAATGGAACAGCAAATGTAGTATCAAATATATACTGCGAGCCATCGACAATTTTTTACACTTTAACTCAACACTTACCTTTTTATAAGGTGAATACCAAAGCTTCTTTTAACTTTACTGTAAACCAGAATGTCATATTTGATGCTTGGCTACAGGAACAGGCTTCAAGTCAGGAGAGAAATATATCTAGAAAGGTAAAGCAAGTAAAGGTATTTTAAAAAAGTAATGTTGTCCTTTGCTGTAGTATTTATGTGGCTAAATAAAATCTGGAGAATTTTGAGGAAAATATTTGGATTTTATTTTTTTTTTTTTTTACACACCACTCCATGAGGCCTGTGAGAGACTGTCTTTAACATGATAATTTTTTCTGTGTTTTTAAGGATGTCATTTGCAGTGGATAGCACTTAAATAGAAAACTGATCTTTATAAGGCAGCCCAACAGAATACTCTGATGATTCTCCAAGTACAAATTATACAATATTGAACATTTTGCCATTTTAATATTCACACATTAATTTTATGTAATATTCTATCACACAGATTTTTCAAAAACAACAATCTCCCACTGAATGATAGGGCAGTAATTTGCATTAAAGACCTCCTTTTGTCTGTTCTGACTAGCAATAACACTTCTCTAGTTAAAAGTGTGGTTTGCCATGACAGTTACATGTGATGAAAGATTTTGGTTTTTTGCAAAATCTCAGGATCTCACACCATTCGTGCACTTTCAATAGCATTTTAAATAGCATTGTTCACGTGTGAATTCATGTCTCCTTCAAGCACGATTTTCTTTGACAGCCATCTGAGTCCTAACATCCTTTTCTCTGCACAGTGGAGAAGAGAAAGTAAACATTTTGCTCAGATCAACCATACTTCGAGATCAGAGGAGAGGAATGAAAACAATTTAAACACCCAGTTTGGGTGACTTGGTTTGTTGCGATCCCAGTAAGAAAAGTACTTGGGCTCTGTGAAGAGTAATTTTAAACACTATTTGTTAGAGCTAACACAAAAAAATGTAGATAATCCTATAACCCTTCAGATGCTGGGAGCCCTGAGCTGTGCAGCATTGAAGGAACCTCTGGTCAGGGTGCAGAACATGGTGCAGATCCCTGGAAAGGACTCCCTGGTTTGCTCCTGTGAGTCCTTACCGGATTTTCCTACAAGGAAAACATCTCTATTCATAATTTTTAAGATCCAACAAAAGAATGTTCCCATGGAAATTTGTTGCTGCAGGTCTCAATGGAGGCAAGGACACATGGTTAATTTACCTGCTGATACCAAGTGGGAGCTGCCTTCAATCTCCTTTGTTACAAGCAATTGAAGAAGCATATCCTGCACCCCAGGGATATGCACAGTACACGCAGCCTGAAAGCCAGGCTGTCCTGTCCATGTAGCACTGCACAGCACGGGCTTGGATCTGCTCATGTTAGCCATGAATCATTAACTCCTTGTCTCACGGTCAGGATCATCACACTCCCTTGCCTTTTGGTCCTGTGTAATTCTCCTGCCTAATGTGTACTCCTCAACATGAGGAGTGTGACAAGCCTCGGGTAAATGTGTGGTTTTAGCAAGTTTCTCTTTCAGTTAAAAGTGATAAATTCATCGTAAAAATAGTGGTCCTGTCTAGGCTTTCATTGCAGCAGATACTACAGTAAAAATCCTTCCTTTTTGACAGAGTAAAGTCACAAGAAAATAGTGGTTAATCAGGCTCAGATTTCTCTCAAATAATTTTCTCATTTGGCAGTGCTGCCAAAAACACCTGAGAAACCTGAGCATGAAATTTATTTTCATATCAGATTTGTCCATCTTTGGATTTGCAGCTTGTCCTACTCTACTAATTGCTATGCAAATTGAAAGAGTTTGACATGCTGTGTACTTGTACCAGCAAGGGACCACATCACACTCAGGAAACTCTGATAGTATTCCTTTAGTCACATTGCACATTGGCTGCAAGCAGAGAAGTTGATTCTGTGTTAAACCACAGGAATGTCACTTAATCTTTGACATCATCTTCATTGGGAAGCTCGGTACTTCGGGGTAGTTTTGCTAGAAAGCCCCCATCTTATCTTGTCAGAGTTTTACCAATGGCAGCAGCTCCTATTTGCGCAGGCAAAGGGAGTAGACCAGGGATGTACTCTGACAGGCCAGATATTTCATGGATGTCTTCTGGCTGGCATTTCAAGGTATCTAAATATAAATTGACTCTGTCCCTTTCATGCAGCCTAAAACAACACGTCAAATGTAGCATAGTTTTGCCTGGGATTAAGAATACTCGCACAGTCTTTTTAAAGTAGGAGAGACTCCTATTCTAGTGAGTTAGGCTGTTTGCTTTATGTAAGGTTTGTTGAATCAAAGTTGAAGGTAGTATAATAATATAGTATAATAAACCTCCTAAGGAAATATTATTATGGAATGAGAACGTACTCATCAATTCCAGCCACCTGTGTGAGTCTCTGTGCTCCCCGTGCCTGGGTGTTATGAGATGTCTTTCACTATGCAGTAGGCAACGTTTTGTTTTGTTTTGTTCTGTTTTGTTTTGTTTTGTTTTGTTTTAAAAAAAGCAAAGGAATAATCAGACACATTTGTCCTGTGATTTGTGGAGCTCTTTGTGGCTTGTTATTGGTCAGGACTGTGCTTAGCATTTTATTTCAAATCTATACCAGTGTGATGCTCCTCAAATTAAAATGTCTCTGGGTTTTCTGTATGAGTGAGAACTGGGTGGCATGCAGTGAATAAAGTCAACAGTGTGAAGCTTCTCAGTGGTCCAATCTGCCAGTTTCTTTAAGTGTTGTTCTCTCTTGCTGTATTATACACGAGAGATGATTAAACAGAGAAGTCATTAGCCAATTCAAAAATTATGTGGGAATTTATTTCATAGAGCAGGCTGACGTGGATCATCTCAGGTGCAGGCTCAATAAGCTATCAAAGCACCTGGGATGTGGAAACCCAAGCTTCTAAATTCAAAAGCTAGAGTCGCTTAGTTTCTGTATTATTACTTCATGTTGCAAAGTGTCTAGAACTGAGTTGTAGTGCACTGAGCTGATTATTTCAAATTTCCTTCCCCTTTGTCTAAAATAAAACTTTTATTAGAAGCTCAGATTTTAAACATTTTTACTAAGAATTAACAAGCATTAACTCTTGTCTTTTGTATAGTTTATGTGACTAAATTAGGAAAACAGCAACAATAACAAAAAGTCAATTCAAGTGTTTTGCAGGTTCCCTGGTTTGGTCTGGGTTTTGTGTCATTTTTCCTTGCTTGTTTATATAGGCTGAAGGCACTTCAGGAAGTGCCTGGCTTATTAGAACAATAAATGTAAACAACTGTGACTGATGTTTTCTTAGCTTTTAGTGGTGGGTCTGGACCACCTCTCGTAATTTTATTTATTCTTGTCAAAATAAAGTAATTTATTCTTTCTTTCCGTTTAGTATCTTCGATTGCACTTGTTCAGTGGCTTGCATTTCTGAATTTATTACCATTTTTAAGTCCCAAAATAATTTCATAGTTTAGAAGTGATATTTTATGGTATAGTAATTAATATCAGCACATGCTCATTGTCAGTATTCAATTTATAGCTTAAAAAAAAAAAAAATTACCTTCTTTTGTGTTTTCCCTTCTGAAATTGCTCCTGCATGCAATCTTATAAGCTAAAGGCAATCAGCTGGCATGGTAACTTTATGTAAAATATAGCCCTGGTTGTGGAGAGTGTCTTCATTGCATGCATAATTTGAATACACAGACTTTGACATTCCTATCTGGTAAGGTGAAAAATGTTAAAAATTCCTAAACTTCCCTTTCTATAAATTCCAATTGTGAGCTTCTGTGTTAAGCTAGGCTATTCAGATTTCACGTGAACTGCTATAAGAGAGTCCCTGTCCAGGTCACTGAGCCGAGTTGATCCTGAACAGAAACCATTTGGCTAACAGACTTCCAGGGTAATATTTCAGAACTGTTTTAGGATATGGTGACTAGAAAGTTTGTGACCCCTTCCTACTACGTACAAAAAGTGACATCTCTATTTAAACATATTTCCTTAACTAGACAAAATTTAAAAAGCAATTTTAAGAAATGAGAAGTAGTTTCATAACTAAGTGCATAAATGTAAATCTCCATCTTAAAAAATTATAAAGTTACATCACTTTCAGGCTGTGGCCTGTGACTAAGTGTATAAAATAAAATCGTGAGTACATGAAAGTAATGTAGCAGAGAACAAAAATCAGATTTTCCAGTGAGTATTTTAAATTTGTTGTTGAGAGAAGCACTTGACATGGTTAAAAATAAAAATATTTTTCAAGCACTTGGAAGACTTATTTATGTTGAACATAATTTGTTTCAGAAAAATACATCTCTTGAAGACATGAAACATTTTTAAATCCTTTGCATCCAAAGCCCACTGAAACAGAAAGTTTGTTCCTCATGTGTAATTCTCGTTCATCTAAACATCAACATTTAAGTTCAAAGTAATCAAGTTGCAGAAGTTGCAATTCATTTTATTGAATTCAATTTAGTGAAGTGAGTCCTGGTTTCAGCTGGGATAGATCTAATTTTCTTCTTAGTACCTAGAATAGCACTGCATTTTGTATTCAATATGGGATTTGGTATGAGAAGAATATTGATAACAGACTGGTGTTCTTAGTTGTTGCTAAGAAATCAAGGACTTTTCAACTTCTTATGTTTGGATAGTGTGGGATTAGCTAGAAGGATTTGCCAAGCTGGATAGGAGAATATCGAGGTGGTCTCAAAATTGTCCAATGGGATATTCCGTATCATGTAACGTATTGTTCCATTATATAAATGAAGGTTGGCTGGAAAGCGACGCTTTTGCTTTTCTGGGATTGTGGTTTTGGGATCTCTCTCTTGCTCTGGCATGTCTGTCTGGGAAGAAGCTGGGGCCTTTGTCAAGCGGGTGGTAAGCAATTGAACTGTACATCACTCATTTGTATATTCTTTCATTGCTATTATTATCATCATTATTTTAGTGTTTTTATTATTTCATTATATTTTGATTATTACATTGTTTTTATCTCAACTTTGGACTCTTCTAACCCTTACTCTTCCAATTCCTCAGGACGAAATGAAGTGGCTGTGTGGCCTGCCCGATTAAACCACAAGTGTTTCTCACAAATCAAATGCTGTCTTTGTCCCTTGAATGTTAGAAGATGTCAAATGGAAGTAATTAAATGGGATTACAGTTTAACTACTTTCTTCTCCTTTTGAAAAGTGGGCAAATATTACACTGTTAGTTTGTTTTAATATTTACCATCATGTATCTATTTTTTTAATTTTCTGCACTAGTTTCCTTTAAAAAGTCATTTCCATTGAAACCTGAAAAATTTTACATAAGTCATATAACCTCTAAATTGAGATAAACTGGTTATCAGCAATGATATCTCTCAACTCTTCAAATGACAGAGCTTTTCCGAAGTTATCTACAAACGCTTTTCTCAGAAAGCAGTTATCACTGTTATGAACTGTTTCAGGAATTTGCTTTTGAACAACAGTTTGTCAATCCCTGAGAATGAATGCAAATGTCAAATACTCATGTAATCCTATGTTGCATATACACCAAATGTTCCTTGTCTTATTTGTGTCTTCAGCTGTTTATAATGACAGAGAAACCACTTATATTCTCACACAGAAATACGTAGAGCTTCTTTTAAACACTAAGATATTGATGTCATTCTTGTATGCTTAGGAGCATTTTGGAAATGGTCGTACTGAAGTTGTCAGGATGATGTGCGAGATAACATTATTCAACATGAAAAAGGATATCAGAAGCTAGGTTATAAAATGAGTAACATGATTAAAAATTTCAGATCATAGTGTTTACATCTCAAATTATCTATTGAGCTTTCTGGTAGTTTGGTAATTAATTCAAAATCAGTAAAGATTGTGTTTCAAGGAGCTGAAAGGGAGAAGATAGTACTAAAATATGAGGGAACAGTTATGCAAGGTGACCTATTAGAAATTCTGAATGCAAAAAATGTGATCCATTTTTTTAATTGTGTTCAGAGTAGGCAATTTGGATAATTAAGTGCATATAATTTCTTAGGCAGCTATTTAATTTCTACTTCTATAGTAGAAAAAAATCATGGTTTAATTGATGCTGAAATCTAACAGCGCATAAGCATATCTTTGTCTTCATAAATGTGAAAAAATAATGTGTATTTGCCATATTTTGAGTATAAGGAGTATCAAAAACTCTAGCAATGTGAAACAGGAATGCAAAACCAAACCAAAACAAAAACTATCAGGTAACAAAATTATTCCTAAAATAAAACAACTTCTTCCTTAAATGTTAACTTGGTTTTATTATTCAACTTTGGGCTTTACTTATGTGTATCAATTTCACATTCTATATTTGTAATAAAGGCATAAGAAAACAAAACTCCAACATACTGAAGGTTATACTCATTATTCTGGTTCATATCACACTTTGAGTATTTAATAAATGTTGTAAAAGAAATAAAATCACACAATATATAACTTCTTATTCATTATAAATTCTACCTTGTAATGGTAACTGGGAAAGACTCTTAAGACTGAAAAGGAATTCTGCTTCTTATCTTGTGGATTTAGAAGATATGATTCATCACTGTTCCTTTTTCACTTTACAATGTTAATTTGCTTTCTTCCTTATGTGCAAGAGTAGAGAGACTTCCTAAGAAACAAAGCAACACCAGGAAAATGTAATTATAAAACCATGAATAGTACCATGACAAAATGATACTTTCAGATGTAAATCTCAAATTAACCTAAAACAGAATGACTTAAATTTAAAACCAGTTAACTTCCTTTATTTTTTAACATTTTTACTTACATTAAAATTCTGTAATTTGAATATTCTATTAATCCGAAAGAGCTGCCTGCTTGCTTATTCTGTTTTTAGCAAAATGTGTGCTTATTTTTGTCTGTATTGCTCAAAGCAACAGCATCTAGTACTAAAACTTATCCTTTGCTAGTAGTGATCTAATGTTAAAACAAAAAAACCCTACATTAATTCACCTGTTTAGTTTATATGAGAGTTAAATACACTCTCATTGCTCAAACTAGACATGGATACACTATGTAAAATATATCATATAATATTACTGTGTTATATATTATATAATGTTACCTCCTAGGCACTATGTAATAGCATGTCCAAGTACTCCTCTCTTTTTTATAAAATGCATTTTATAAATGGAAGAATCCAAATTATTTTCAAGGTCTGTAGGATCTTTGAAATGAACTGAACAAAATATTTTGCAAGTCTGGTCTTTAGTAACATTCTTATTTATCTGTGTTCTCTGGGAGAATTTTTGTTCCTTGACAGATATATGTCTTATCTGGTTCCTTCTTGCTACTGAGAATCCCTGTCAGAAAACTGATCTGCTGTGAAAATAATATGCAAGTACTATTTTTTATTATTTCTTTGACAGACAGTTCTCTGAGTATTACCATATTCAGGAGTATGTCAAAAAAGACTAGATCACCCCCAAATATATTAAAAATTAACCTAATGATGCTGATTTATAATCAAAGTTACAGAAGACCAACAGAATGAAATACAACTTTCTGACAAAGCTCCAAGGACTTTGGTGTTTGTTTCCAAACCAAATTTTCATTGGTTTCCTTCAGTGAAGCAGTGCTTGTACTTAGTAAGTCTGAAATAAATATGTTTCTTCATTGGTACAACTTACGTAGCATTTAACAGCATCACACAAGTGAAGAAGGCATGGTGGTGTAACTTGTTCACAGAGGTTTGGACATAGTTCTTTAATTTTGAAAGAAATATTCATGAAGTCAAGATTGCTGAGTTAACAACTACTGGCAGTTCTACAAGAATGCTGTAGCAGACCTCTCAGGGAGATTATTTGACTAAATGTATAAACCTGAGGGCAACATCTCTTTAGGTGCCATTTAGGAGAACCCTGTTCAATGTCAAGTAGTTGACTTATGGTCTGTGCTGCTTTCACAGAAACAATTTAGAGTTCTGTGTAAGGGCAATGGAGGTTTGTTTTTTGCTTGGGTTTTTTTTGTTTGTTTTTTTCCTTTTCCTAACTGTGATGTTAAGAAATGTTTAAAAAAAAAATTTCTTAATTCTACAGAAATTTCATACGATATTCAATCATTACTAGAGAAGCTGGATTACTTTCCTTGCATTTAAGTTTGCAGTTGTAAGTGCAGAAGCATGGCAGCAAGATAATTTCTTAAATCTTTGAAAAGAAATTAAACTGTCAGCTTACACATTACATCAATGATCATTGCAGTAGGTAGAAATTAAAAGCACATGATTACTTAAGAAAGTGTAGAATATCATTGCAAACTTCAGTTTTTATTCTTACAAAATAGATAACAAACAAAACGGTTGATCTCCCATTTTTCACAAAGACTGCAGCTATGTATTTTGGAAGTCTCTCTAGTATGACATGCACTTAAATTCAATTGTTACTATTATATGTTTTGAAGTCATGGGAACAAGATTGCTATTAATGACAGAAATAATGGAGACTATAATCATGTGTGATTTAACTACAGGATATTCTTCTTCTAGTCTGTTAAGACTGATGTCCTCTCTGTCTTACATGAACCCAGAACACATATCTTTGCAAAGAAACATTATTGGTTTAGCAGGAAAGGCAAGTCTCAATGGAAATCTTATTTTCTTTACAGGAATCATTGAGGCTATATGAGGTAGTGGCTGCAGCTGTCTTTAAAAGCCTTTACAGAAATCCTCTCCTCAAGGTTGTGGAAGAGGCTATACTATAAAACATTAAAGTGAAAATATGACTTTGAACTTTTAGGTTACAATTTTAGCAGATCTGTTGTATGTATGACTCATTGAAGTATTCTCTCAAAATAAAACAGTAGAATCATAAAAGTAATCACATCAAACCAAATTTGAAAAAATCCATTTTCTCTTTCCAGCTAGTAGTATGATGCCAGACAGCAGTATAATTTAAAAATGATGACTGAGAAAGAGTCTTGTTTCTATAAAGCAGAAAACAATAGTCTAATTTGTATTTAAAAACTGATTATCATCAAAGAGAAGATATCAGTATTTGTCTGATCTCTAAAACTGAGTTATCTTTGGATAAATTAAAACATTTATTCTCAAGTAAGAGCTTATGGATGACTGCAACAATCTAGGGGACAATAAATAAAATATTCTAAACTGTGTGAACTTTCTGGCATTTCAGTTGTTGATGAATGATGAATTTGTTGATGGATACTGTCTAGAAAACAGACCATGTGTGTTTGTAGGAACTATGTAAAAAGCATTACAAGGAATAATGGAAGAGAAGATTGTTAAGTGTGTGGAAATCATACTTCTGAAAATAAATAAGCAAAGAAGCATGATTCATCCACAAATGGAATTACATATTCCAGTTTCTGTTGAGTCGTTTAATATGCATGTATTATTTTTTAGTATATCTCCTCGTTCAGACCTGCCTAAACCTGCAAAGCTTTGATCTGCAACTGTAAGCATGAACTGAGGAGAAAACTCTGCTCTAAAAGAGCAACTCTTGTGGCCTAAAATTTTGCAGAAAATTCTCTTTCATTCTTTAATATTGTTATTTTTTCTAAAATAATACTGCTTTGATTTTAATATTTTATACCAATTTATATGTAATTAAATGAAGTAATTTGCAAATGAAATTAAGTAATTATAGAATTAAAGTAAGCATCTAACAATAGGGTAAATTTGAGAGTGTTTTGAAAAGGTAGAGTTTTCCATAGAGATTTCAATTGCGATTGAGAACCTAAGAACAGAATAGACACTGAAGGGTTGGTTTAGATCTCAACAGCTGCAAATAAGAAGAAATTAATATACTAGCACTACTAATTCAGTGATAGAATAAAATAAGAGAATAAGCATTTGCTAAATTGCCTTGGGAGGCAAAAGGATGTAAGATTTAGGAACAGTCTGAAACAAAACCATGATTTTTAAAAAAACCTCAGAAAACCTTGTGAACAACAAAAGAAACTTAATTTCTTTTTAATTTTCCTTCTTTCCTTCCACTTTGAGAACTAGTTTATTTGTGTCTCTAGACTTTGTCTTTTTTGTGAATTCTGCAACAACTAAGCCAGCCTTAGTGGTGATTGTGTGAGGAGTCAGGAAGGGAAGCAGCATACTTGCAGATGTAGAGTTAGCCTCAGAGGAGAAAACAGAGAAGATATGATACTTAAGAATGATTTGACTGAGGCTGACTTTGCAGGGTGGCTTCTTACAAGACTGTCTTCTGTACATGTATGCAACAAGGAAGAAAGTATGCAGGTAAATATAAATCAGCAACAGGAATCAGGGGTGCATTGAAAGAAATGAGGTTTCTAATGCAGAATCCTGCTTTCCTGAAAGTGGCTGGAACTCTGGAAGTGATAATTTTGTTCTCCGACTTAATGAACATCCAGCAGTCTTGAGAGAGGCTAGTCCAAGACAGGGCAGCACTGTAACAGATGATGACATGAGGACACATCAGTCTTCAGTGAAACTGGTTTCTGAGCCCTTAAACCTTTCCCATTCACAATTCACAGTGAAGAGTGTGCCATCTTCTTTCCTCTGTAAGTGAAAGCTGTCCTTCACTCCCATGAGGACACTATTGTCTGTGGTATCAAAATAGATATATGGTTTAGACCTCTCAGTTTGAGCTTCAGCTGTATCGTGATAGAAGTGTTCCCTACATATCAAACTTCACTTTTTTGTGTGTTTTCTCAGAGCATGTCTGTTTGCTTTTCATCAGTTTTGACCATATCATGCTGAGATGGAGAGAAAAGACTAAATTAATTATGAGAAGTATTTGTGTGTTTTATACATTATGCAAACATTCTTACTATAGTTACTCATGGATGGGCTGTACTGTGGCAGCATTGCTTTTAATTTTACATTGTTATTTTACATAAATTTACAATTTATATTTAAAAAAAAACCCTCCCTAGTTTGCATAAAGCCAGGAAAAGTTACTATTTTATTTGTAATATGCCATCCCACTAGCTTAAAAAACATGGATAAACTATTTCCATTCTGAATTAATAACATTGCAAGAAAAAGATCTTCAGTATAGAATTTTTTCTTGCAATTATTATTTTCTTTTAGATAAAAATACTACCTTTTGTGGGGAAAACTGCCATAAAACCGGAATAATTAAGCTAGGAAGAGACCTCTGGAAACCTATAGTCAAATACCTTGCTCTAAGGAAGGTCAGATATGGGATAAGAACAGGAGTTTGTCCAGTTGGGTCTTGAAAGCCTCCAAAGAAGAATCTGTACAGATTGCTTCTTCAGTATAAGGAAAGGCTGAGAAAGCTCAGACTCTTCATCCTGGAGAAGAGAAGACTGAGAGAAGATCTTGTCAATGTCTATAAATACCTGAAGTATGGGGGCCAAATGTATAGAGCCAGGGTCTTTTGGGTGGTGCCCAGTGACAAGACAAGGGGCAATGGGCAAAAACTGGAATACTGGAAGTTCCATATAAACTTAAGGAAAAACTTCTTTGCTGTTAGCATGACGAAGCACTGGAACAGGCTGCCCAGAGAGGTTGTGGAATCTCCATCTCTGGAGATGTTAAAAAACTGCCTGGACACTTTCCTGTGCAACCTGTTGTAGGGAACCTGCTTTGGCAGGGGGGTTGGACTAGATGATCTCCTGAAGCCCCTTCCAATCCCGACCATTCTGTGATTCTCTGGGCTATCTCTCATGCCAAAAATTTTTCTCCTCATATCCAGCCTGATCCTCTCTTGGTTAAGTTTATGCCTGTTGTCTCCACCCCTACGCACCACTGTCTCCATCTTCTAAATGACCTCTTCAAATGTTAACGTAGAGAGGCACTAAGTCTCTCCTGCAGCTGTTTCTTCTCCAGGCTGAAAAAACACTAGTCCCCCAGCCCCTCCCCACAGGGCAATACTCCAGCCCCCCAAACAGCTTGGTGGTCCTACCTGGACCTTGTTCCACATCACTGATTTCTTTTTTGTACTGGACATCTAAAACTGGTCACAGTACCAGTGATGATTAAAGATCTTTCAACCTACCAGCTCTGCACATTTTAATAATAGCCCAGGACACTACCAACCATCTTTGCTGCCAGGGCAGCCTTCAGGCTCATGCTCAGTTTGCTGCTGACCCAGATACTCAGGGCCTTTCCTGCAAAGCTGTTTCCCAGCCAGTCAGTTTCCAGACCATAGTGTTACCAGAGTGTGGTGGACTGACCTTGTCTGAATGTCAGGTACCCACCAACCCACTCTATCACCCCCGTCCTCAGCGGGATGTGAAGGGGAGAAAATAAGATGGGGGAAAAAGAACCCCAAAACAACCAAACACCAAACTCATAGGTCAAAACAAAGACAATTTAATAGAAACAAAGCAAAGCCATGTATGCAGAAGCAAAAGAAAAACAAAATATTTATTTACTTTACATATTTACTTCCCATCAGCAGGTGATGTCTGGCCACTTCCCAGGAAGCAGGGCTTCTATACATGTAGTAGTTACTCTGGAGGACAAACGTAAATAACAAATGCCACCCGTTCCGCCTCCATTCCCCTTGCTTTTATTTCTAAGCAGACATCATATGGTATGGAATATCCCTTTGGTCAGTTTGGGCCAGCTGTCCTGACTATGTCCCTTTCCAAGACATTCCCTAACCCCAGCCTACTGATGGTGAGAGCTGGGGAGGGAATTCTGGAGACACAGCCTTGATGCTTCCCTAGCACTGCTCAGCAATAACCAAAACACTTGTGTGTTTTCAACACCTTTACAAAACACAGCAGTATGAGGGCTGCTATGGGAAAAATTAACTTCACCTCACAGAGGTTCCCCTTTACAGGTGTAGGAATATGCATGTGCCATTGAATTTCATGAGGTTTCTGTCAGCCACGTCCTACAGCTGTCTAGATCCTTCTGAACAGTAGCTCTGTCTTCAGTCATATCAAATGAAATTCTGAACTTCGCAACATTTGTGAGTTTGGTGAATGTGCTGTATTACTTGACAATGTTAGGCAGGGCAAGTCCCAGGACAGACCCTTGTGGTACTGCACTTAGTAGTCTTCTATGGCTGGAATATTGTCCATTATCAGCTACTCTGAACCAACTCATCCTAACTCATTTAGCTGTTCATCCATCCAGATCATGACATCCCAACTTGGATACAAGAGCATTATGGGAAATGGTGTCTACAGCCTTACTACAAAAGCTGAGGTAAATGATATCTACTGCTTTCCTCTCATCCAAAAACCTAGACATTTTATTACATATGGCAATTAAGTTGGTCAGCCATTTATTATAGTACAAAGTATACCCAAAACTATTGCTCAGATAAGTGAGGGCTTGACTACATCTGACCAGTTCTAACTCAGTATTCTGGTATGTTTTGGGGAAGCAAACCATGATCAACCTTTGGATGAGAAGTATATCCAAAAATGCTGGATCACAGATGTAGTCTGCCCTGCTCTAAGGATTTAGATAATTAAAACAGAAAAAAAAATAAAGAAGCACAGATCAACTCTTAACAGTTTTATATCCTTTCACATTTGTTGAAGTCCAGAAGGTGATAGTAACAACAGCTAATCAGCTTTACATACAGGGAAAGTCGAAAACCAGTGAGACCATCTCAGCAGCTTTTGTAAATCATCCAAATTGAGAAGAAATAAAAAAGTGAAAACAATAGTCCCTTACAGGGGAACATATCCGTGGACATCCAACACCATGTAGAAGGCTGAGCTCAAGGTAGAACCACTATGCATAAATGGCAGGCTGCCAAACAGGACTAAACACCTTGTCCAGCACAAGTGGTGTCCTGTTTCTTTGCGTTAGTAGGAAGTGGAAGCCTTCAACTTGGGCGGGGAGTGCTGATGGGGAGCAGAATAGGAATTGTTAACTCCCTGCTGTGCTGTTAACTCCCTATCTTGTTTAGTAAATAAAATCTAAAATTTTTGTTCTTAAGTGGCGAGGGTTTGTCCTTATGGTTGTGACATTAGGTGGAGAATGAGGATTAGGGTACCTGCATGTTGTGGAGCAGCCCTGTGCTTTTGTCAGCAATGCTAAGCAATCTTTCTATATGCCAGGTGTCATTGCTTGGGCAGAATCACTGCTTTTGTGTACCAAGGGTGTGAATTTTGTTCCTTTGTGTGCTGAGTTTGTTAGTACAAGCAAGACTGCAGGCCTTAGCCCGTTGCATTCTTTGGACTGAGTGGATTATTGCCCCTTAAAGTACAGGGTTTGTTGGTCCAGGTGGCACTGTGTCTTTGGCATGCTTGTGTGATACCTGCCCCAAAGGTGCATTGAGTGGCAGATTGGTGCAGATTTTTTTGGGGGGGAAGGAGATGTATCAGGAATGAGCATTTGTGTGAGCTGCTCCTGTGTCTACTGGACACAGTTGTTTTTTTTCCTGCAGACTCAGAAGTGTGTGGTATCTTTGTAAAATATACCAGTGTTTTCCATGGAGATGGATGTCAGTGTGACATCTGATAGCATGTATTGACCCTGATTAGCCTGTGAGTTAGAACAGGATGAGGCCATTTGTACTGTTCCTGTTTATGAAAGTGCTGTTTGCGTGCATGTAGTGCCTGTAAAAGTGCAGTGTCTGCACCTGTGTTTCTGAAATGAAAGCTCAGCCCTATCAGGCTTCAAGAGGAGACTTACCCTCGAGTCCCAGAGTCTTCCAGATTCATTACCTCCTTAACAGGCTGTAAGAGTTCCCAAGATGGCAGGTGTAGGAGAGGAGTGTGAGGATGGGACGGGTCCTTTTGCAAATATGCCTGAAGTGCTAGAATTTGTGACCAACAAGTGTAACATTCACTTAAAGGAACACATTCGCTATCTCCAGAAAACAACAGAATACCAAATGAAACCATAAAATAATGGCTGTAGATCAAGCAGAGACCCAAGAGAAATACCCTAGAGCTGAACTCTCTACAAACTGTTCCCTGGACATGTCCCAAAAAGTAAAATATCTCCAAATATTTTTTTTTATTTTTTTTATTTTTAAGTATAAACATTTCAGGCAATGGTAAGAGATTAATTTTATTTTGTGCAAATGTAAAGAAAAATGGCTTCAGCAATGATAGTTAAATCCTGAATATATACTTCTATGTACAATGCTTTGAGTTAACTATCTTAATGTCTTTATATTCTCCTGGATCATCTCTTAGTTTCTATTGAAAAAATTAAAATATTTAATGAAATGGTTGTAGGCAAAAAAATAAACATTCTGCATAAGGTAAAGAGTACATGTCATCATTACTCTGAGCCCTAAGTTTGTAGGAAGACTGAAAAGTAGTGCTGCAAGTAGTAAATAGCCTCATTTGTCCCTGTGAAGTCCCAAATGCTACATAGTCAGAACCAGCTATTTGAGTAAGCAACGCAAATGTGTTCATCGAATAAAGAGGGAAAAGACTACAAACCTGCACTAGCTATCATGAAGTAAATATTTAATATCCAGTCACAAAAGAACAATTAAAAATAGCATGAAGATTTAAAAAGATTCAAAGAGACTAGTAAAATGAAACCATTCTGATTACATACATAGTCTATTCTGAGCAAAATATTGTTGTCAGCTCATAGCGTTGGATCTTCTTTCATGCACTGTTTGGAAAATCAGAGCAGCCTCTGCTCTGCCACACTGATTATTCTGTCATGCATAGCTATGTCTCTAGATTTGCCTACCACAACCTCAACAAACTCTCTACCCACCATCACCCTCATTTTAAAACAAACAAACAAACAAACAAATCTCTGTTAGATTATGATTGTAGGTCAGGCACAAAAGCAACTGCATAGAGATATCCAACTTGATCTGTAATACCTAGCTCACTATACTGGTCTTGAGAGCAGAGCACAGATTCATATAACCTGCAGCTTGACTGGGTTTTGCAGCCTGTGCTGTGCTTCTTGCTGCCACAGTCAAGTTGGTACTAATATTTAAAGTAGGCTTTGAAATATGTCTAAGTCAGTATTAAATTAACTGCAATCACTGCTGTGAACTCAGAATTTATTTACAACCTGAATATTCATTCACCACTTCATCTGCTTGTTCTTCTATTAGGCTTTTGGTTTTCTCTCACACACCAAATAGATTATATATCTTCTCTTATACTTCCAGGTTTTTTTTATTTGGCTTACATATTTATGCATCATCTACTTTGTGTTACAGAACATTGCTAGTCCCTCAGTGCTGTAAAGGTATCAAGGGTCCTTGTCTCCATTACCACTTCCCAGGACTGAAGAAGCTAGAGTTTACATTTAGAATCCTTACTAGAATACCTTGATCCCTTAAAAAAAAAAAAAAGAAAATAAAAGAAAAAAAAGTTTAGTGTCTTTCATTCACTTTTTTCCCCATCTTTACACTTGTTCCAATAACTTTTGGATTTGGGTGAAAACTGGATTCTTGGGAAAATGACTTGTAGAGAAAAATGTACTTAATCCATTTTCAGATAACCGAGCAAGAATGAAAAGAACGGCATCAGTCAAAAAAGCAGAATCACAGAAAGGGTGCCTTGATCTCTCTAAACACCTAGAAGAATTATTACATAAGGAAATTGAGAAGTCAGTGTATCTAATTAAGTTTTTTGCATTCATCTGCTCCTATACTAGCTGTTGTATGAATCCTCAAATAGGTTGAGACTGAAAAGCAAACAAGAATAGTCGTTCATGACATGTCTATAATGGTATAAAAGCCATAATTTCTTAAGCAATGCTGAAAATTTTTACTTGTAAAGGTAATGCTTTATTTTTCCAGGAAGAGTTCCTTGTGGCATTCAAACACAAATGAAGTGCAAAGTGGTAAGAAAGCAGGTGGCTTATAACAATATGATTTTGTTTGTTATGGGATTCAGGTACATGCAAAAGAAAAGAAAGAATGTTGTGAAATTATAGTATAGAATCATCATTTTCATAATGATAAAACTATGTTGAGGATTATAATGTACTCAAAGTAAGAAATCTAATTAGGTACATAGATAAAATACTAGATGGGGTAGTAAAATCAGTTAAAGTTTAAACTTCTAAATGTCTCTTAAGCTTCTAAATTTCTGCAAATATCTTCAAGGGAACCAGTAAACCCGTAGAGTTTATTTAGAAGACGTTTTTCTCAAAAGTTTGTTTCCTTGGGAAGTTGAGTATACCTCACAAATACTTCAAATTTCCCAAGCTTAATACAGAACACAAGAATAATAAGTCCAAGGATAAACGCAAGGAATTAAGCTTTAAAACATAACCACTTCTGTAGTTGTATATCCCTTAGCAAACTGGATCCGCTGGATTCAGCCCTTAAGAAATACAATAATTCATTCAAAGGTTGTGTTAAACATTAACATTGATTATGTTTGTAGTGAGTCCTAGATGTTCTCTCTCTACTGTCTTTTTTCTCCCAAGTAATGAATTCATGATCATTTGTGACCACAGAAAACACTTTTATGGTGCAATGGGAGAGAATAGAAGTGGCGTTAAAATCAATTCCCAGCACTTGTGGGTGGTGACGGTATAAAAGTAAAATATAAACAGAAAATAAAATATATAAGGATCCAATAAAACTACTGTTTCCTTAAGTACCATAGAATCATTTATATAAGCACATAGTAACTTAAGGCCATGGTAAGGAAGAATGATACTAATGTAAAGAAAACCTCTAGTATTCAAACATGAAATGCCCAGGACATTATCAGCGTCTGAGTTCTATGTAAATGTAAGAAATGGTGTAAACGACCAAATGATCCAAAGTAGGGGGCAACATGCTTCAGGAGATAAAAACATCAAAACCACCATAATACTTCCTGCCTATATTTGCTATTATTTATACAAGGAAAATGCACTTGGTAACAGAGGTTTTTCTGCACCATATGTCCTACCTTTGCCTGTCATTCCACATGTATGAGTTACAGGGTTAATATTTTACCCTTTTGATAGTATAAATATCAGTTCATAGACTTAAGAGTTCAGCAATTCAACAATGTAAATAAAATGGTGAGGGAATGAATAAAACAAGTGTAGGAGATCTCTCAGACTTTATTTTCAGATCTGTGATTTCTACACTGCTGCTTCTACATTGCTTAATGTGCTGTATCTGAACTTTGTTGGATTTATAAAATATGAAAAGTGTACCTGCATCAACCCTGTTTTTTCTGAAATAATGGAAATGCAAACAAAATTAGAGAAGAGATAGACAGGAAAAATAAATAGCTAATTAAAGGTTCCAGGGGTTTAAAATATAATGTGTCTGAATTGAATACTGAAATTAATACTGAAAATGTATATTTTTACTTTTTGCTAAGATCTGGCTTGGAAATCTATCTATTAAATATTATGAGGAGATTACTCTGTCAGAGCGAGAGAAAAATAAAAGATATGACCACAGAATTACAGCCTTGCAATTTATAGATAATTTAACGTTCTTACATTTCAGTTTTTCCTAGAAGTTTAAAAAATGTTTAATCATACCAAAAAATGATTATACAGATATAGTTTTCTTTAATGGAGACCTTGAGGTCTTGAAATTATATTCTATATCCTCAAAATGTGCAATATAATTTCTTATTTGAAAATATGAGGTCATAAAAGAATTCCCTCTGATATTCAGAGAATACTCCATTTACACACACATGCCTGCATGTCTGTGCACAGGCACACAAAGTGTACTGACCTTTAATTTCCATACATTGTTTTAATCACAGGTGGTTTCCAATACATGGCTTTAATCTGTAAAATTACTAATAACCTGACATTTACAGATTAATAAATCTGAAAATCCTGTTGGGTACATACCCTCTGGCTAACACCAATTAAGCAACTAAGTAGTAGAACTAAGGGTTTATTGAGCAGTAGAAAGGAAATATGAAAAAGCACAGTTATGTTACCCATTACTCATTCTTTGTCATCCAATTTAATGACTAACCAAACCAATATTATATACCAAATAGTTAACAGTAAAAATCTAACTTTTCTCACTTCATTATAGATAATTATTTTTTATATAAATATACTGTTAGTTCTTTTAATGGTAGACAAGGATCATTGGAAAATTCCACACTTGGTTTTAGCGAAATATGGTTTCCCTTCTCACCAGGATAATGAACCTTTATATTACATCCAAGCAAATATCAAGTAAAGCAAACACTAAACAAGTATCTGAGTAATTATTAAGAACCTTTGGTAATGAGTGGAATTTACCATTTATACTGGTGATCTCTATTATTACAACCTATTTCTATTGTCATAAGAGTTTGTATTTAGTAAGTTGGAAATGGCCTGAAAACACGAGCAGTAATTTGGTTAAAAGTGTACTATTTGTGAACCATAGGAAGTTATTTGTGTAGTATGTAGTACTTGTTTTCATTGTGTTTGGGGTTTTATTTATTCATTTATTTTTAAACAAAGCACACTTTCAGTCAGTAATGCTCTACGCAGTGCTGACTAAAGATTATAAAACACAATATGAAAGATTTTGGGTACTAAACTAGTACTACACTAAGTGTACTTTAATCCTTTCTTCAAAATGTTCTTAAAGTGTTCCAATTGCTGTGTAGCTTTAAATCTTATATACAGGGTTGGAGTAATTTCCTTTTAGACATAATTGTTATTTTTCTTAATAAATATTATTTCATGTATTGCTAGTGACTATTTTGAAGCATTTCAATAGAAAAGTAATTTGGCAATTTCCAAATTTTACTTTATTTGCAGACTGGCTACGTGTATGTTAATCTTTACAGGTTTAATAATACACTCACCTCTGCCTCTTCATCCTGATAAATATTTTCTTCTGTGATGAACCATTAGTGACTGTAATATTTCAATAAGAAGTGTATTTAGTAAATAGGGAGAGGCAAACGGAGGGGACACAGAGTATAGTATATAAGGAGTAAGCACAGATTCTTAGAACAACTTTCTCTTTAGGAATAAATGTTCCAAGGAAATTGTATTTGGAATTTTTCTGTCACTTTTTGCAGCTGAAATTACCATCTGCACTGAAATGAGCATTTTGCCTGAAACTCCCTGGGAATAAGATGTTACTACGAGTCTTCTACTCGGCTGTTTCAAAAGAAGAATCTGTTGACACATTATGTCATACACAGTAGATGTTATTTTTTTATTATGTTGCTTTAAAAAAAAAATGCTGATTTGATCATGGAGAATCCTGCGAATAGAAGAGAAGGTGTTCTTGCCTGGGTGGAAATGAACGCATCGGGGAAAAATAGCTTCCAGGTTGCATAGGGGTAGGCAGATGACAGAGAAAGAGGGATAGTACAGAGGGGAGAGAGATTTCCAGAGCAAGCAAACAACTGTGAAGAAAATCTAGGGATCAGAGGGACTCTTTAGAGTCTGCTGCAACTTCTAAACCACTGAGTTAACAAAAATCTAGCTCGGTAGCAACTAGTTGTCCTGCAGGCAGATGCATATTTCATTTAACAGTTTCTTATTACCAGTAATAGCACCTGCCTGTGATCTTTAACATTGTTGGTCTGAAAATCAGGAATTGGATCAGCACAGAAAGTATTCGATATAGAGCCAGAGCTTTTTTTTTTTTTTTTTTTTTTTTTTTTGTCCTCAGGAAGCTCGGAGGAAGCCCTGTCAGAGTTTGGAGATGAGACAAGGACTACTTCCTCTGTCATGTCTTGCTTAAGGTATAAATTTTGATGATGATGTGTTCTGCAATGCTTCCTGATGTTTTCTTTAATGATGTCTTTATTTTCCTAATACAAGAACCATTTGAAGATTAATAAGAAGCAGATTAATAATAGAAGTGCCTCTTACAGTGGGAGAAAAAGATCTATGCTTTGCCATGAATTTGAGCTTTCACTGGGGCAATATATTAGCTGATAACATTCTTGGACAATTCATATTAAGTGAAAAACATGAAAGGAAAAGCAGTGAAGAGACTGTTCTTCTGTGCATATCTGTAGCTATAAAGGAAAGAGAGAACAGAAAGATAAGAGGGTATTTTCTTACAGTCTGTTAGTTTGCACATAAAATATTCCATTACTTATGGGAAGTAAAAAATGAGAGCTCTTACTCATAGGCTTAGTTAGCTGGCCTAGTCTATTCTGAATTTAGGAAGATCATTATCTATTCATACAGAATTAAACTGTGTAGGTCATGCCTACTGGGTGTAGGTAAAACCTTTTGTACCATTCTGTCATTCATTATGCATATGACATATTTTTATATATTAACAAGTTTACAGAACTTTGAACTTTTGGTTTTCAGATTTTAAATATATTTTCAAGAGACTTCCCTCCTTCATGCTGTATTTACAAAAACCTGGATTGCTCCAATGGTGTTAAATGTTGACATTTTTTTCCATCTTGATTTTTACTCCTTTAGGTTCCATGGTTTTTTTGGTTTTGGTTTTGGTTTTTTTTTCCCACTAGAGGGAAGCGTCTGCTAGTACTTAATCTTTTTTACCTGGAGAAATACTTGTACCTGCTTTAATCACCTATCAGATTCCTTCTTGATAGTTTAAATAGTTTGTGTTTGTTATGATCCTTACTATAAAGTATTATCTACAGCCTTTTAAAAAAGAAGTGTATGTATCTTTCCAACACCCTGTACAAAACTTCAGAACTAGAATAGTAGTTTATCAAGAGCATTCACAGCTATCTGGACAAAAGTTTTCCTACCTCTTCCATCCATAAATTGAAACATCATGCTACCTGTCTTGCTAAAGCACATTGTATAATTTCATTATTAAATGCTTATGGACCAGGATCTTTAGGTTGCTTTTAGAATAAGAGTGTTTGGAGGATGCTTGCACATCTCAAAGCACAGTATTTTCCCCTTGTTTCTAGGTGCTAAATTGTACACTGTATTTAAATGAAACCAGTTCCCAACACAATGCAGATTTCTCTGTAGAAGTGACCTGTCCTAGAAATGGGTAGCATTACAACAATGGTATCAAGACTAAACGGTATCAAGACTAAGGATTTGCATCAAAAGGTAATTATTTAAATGTAGTTGTACAATGCAGCTCCAGGCTTCATGCTATACTACTAATAAAATTAATAAAATACACTATTTATGTCAAGATATAATGAAGATAAATAGAATTTTACTATTAATTATGAAAGATTCTGTTTTCATTCTTGTTCCCTATTTTAGCTACAATAACTCTTAAGGCTTTTAGGGCTTCCAAATCATAAGCGGTCTCCTCCATATGAATCTGAGCCTTTTCTCTGGCATTGTGGAACTCCTACAATTTCCTATGATAGCACACTGCAGCTTTTAATTTATCCCAGTCTTCATCTTATCTCTTCTGAAATACATGTAAATGTTCAGTTTTGGATTAAAAAAATAGACACAAAGAAGATCTGTATGTGTAATTCAAACAGATTTTTATAAAAAACAAAATATATTAACTTTGCGGATATCTGCTTTTGCTCTGTCTGCCTTTCCAAAGAGAGTAAATTCTGGAGTTAATGGGAGTGGAGTTTCCTTTGAAAGCTACTATACATGTTATGATACATGCTATTGCATTTAGAAAAAGTGACTATTTTTTCCTTTGTGTGTGTGTGCTGCATTATCACTTCTGTCTGTTGCTTATTATAATAATTAAAATTTTTTGTTTGTCTGTGGAAAGTTATTGAGAGATGTGATGTATCCCTGGAGGTATTTAAAAGACAGCTAGATAGGGTGTTCAGATATATGGTTTAGTAGTGGATACGTATGGCTGGACTCATTGATCTCAAAGCTCTTTTCCAACCAATCTATTCTGTGATTCTATGATTCCATTATTCTATATCCAAATCATATATATCAAACAGCTTTTAAACAGAAGATAAGCTTTCTCCTCTCCATAACAGTTTATAAAGTATATTTGTGGACAATGTTGTGGATTTAATTGTGCTTTGGATATTTTAAGGATTTTACTGTAGAAGAACTGATTCATACAAATGCTCATTAATTTACTGAAGAGGGATCAATAAATTGCAGTGGTTGAAAACTGTTCTTGTTCAGTGGGATTAGTTCTCAGGCCGATCAGTCCCATAGTTTGTCTCTTCAGAGAGCTACATGAATGCTAATATTGGTACAGCAAGCAGCAGAGGGAATATATGAAGGATCAGCTGGACTGTCCTTTTGGTAGAAAAACAGAAATCATTGGTAAGAGTAGCTCATGTTTCAATTATACCTGAACTGCGATCAGGATATTTTTACAGGTCATGATCATTTCATTCATATTCATATGTAACACTGTGGTGTGTTGACCTTGACCAGCTCCCAGGTGCCCACTCAACTGCTCTCTTGCTCCATTTCCTCAACAGGAATGATGTGAGGGAGGAAATAAGATGGAAAAACTCATAGGTTGAGATAAAGACAGCAAGATCACTTACCAGCTACTGTCACTGGCAAAATTGGCTCAATTTGGGGAACAATAATTTAATTTATTGCTGATTTAAAAAAGAATAGGATGGTGAAAAGATAAACAAAGATAAAATTTAAAACACTTTCCTTCTCACCATCCCTACTTCCCAGTCTCTACATCATTTCTTCATTCCCAACTCTTCTGTGCCCCCCACACTAAGTGGCACAGGGAGGATGGGGAATGGAGGTTGTGGTCAGTCCATGGTATCTCCTCTCTACTGCCTCCTTCCTCCTCACACTTTTCCCCTGCTCCAGTGTGGGACTTTCCCATGGGCTGTAGTCTTTCAGGTAAAACCTGCTCCCACTGTGGGTTCTCCAGGGGCTGCAGCTTCCTTCGGACCATATTCACCTGTTCTGGTGTGGGGTCCTCCATGGGTTGCAGTGTGGATACATGCTCCATCATTCTCTCTCCAAGGCTGCAGGGAAATCTCTACTGAGGCACCTTCTCTCACCTTGTTGTTCACAGGGCTGTTTCTCACACTTTTTTTCTGTACTGCTCACTGCCTGTGCAACATTTTACCCTCTCACATCATTGATTCGTGAGGTGCTTACTGTTTACATTAAAAAACCTGTTTGATTAACTACCTCAGTTTGCAAGATTTATCCTAATCATGAAGGTCAATTTTCCTTCTACATACTGCAAATGGTTAACCAACCTCAAGGACTCTGCTTTGTCTGATTTGCTACCTTAGGATTTTCTGAAGTTGCTGTGTTCTCATAAACAGTAACTTGTTCTGGTGTAAATCTTTACACGTGCCATCTTTCTTCTGAATTTTTTTTTCTCCAAAAAACAATGGGCATATTCACAGCCTGTGTGATGCTGTCCAACCTCCCTCTTTAAACAGTCCTTGCTCTGGACCTGCCACCCAGGTACTTCTCTTATTTGTTAGGCATTAATTTATCCCAGTAACAGCAATACATGTGGCAGGGTCCTGTGGGCACAGGTAGACCTGCTCTGCCCTCACTGCCCCTGGCATCGCCTGCTCAATGCCTAGGATCCACATGTCAACTTCAGCCTTATCAGCAGACTGTGCCTAGACTTCGTCCCAGTGGAATGCAGACTCATGTCACTGCCTTGTCTCCAGTCCCAGCCCCATCTCCTGATGGGACCCCTGGTCCCAGCCCATCCCCTCGAGGCACCCAGAGATGCCAACAGGCCCTGCTGCTTCCTTTGTCTGCCACAAAGGGGCTGGAAAGTGAGAGCAGGGCCTTGCTTGCAACTGGGTCACCTAGACTCCCCTCCTGGGCTCAACCCTGTCCCACCATGTTCCCTGGCAAAATGACTGCAAAAGGACTTCTTTCCCATGTTTCTAAATATAAATTATCCTTTCCAGATCAAAAACTCGGGAAGTTTATTTTGAATATTCAAAAGCCAAACCCAAAAACTCTGCTGCTTTGAAAGGCAAATTGTACAGGACTGCAACCAGTATGTTTTTGTTTGGTTTGTCACATGCTTGGGGTTTTAATTATGTTTTTGATCTTCTGATTTGGTACTTTCCTTCGTAAATCATTCATCAAAAGTTATATTTTTTTACAGGAGAGTAGGATATTATGTAACTATAGTTATATGATGGCTATTATATTTACAAAAAATGAATACTTAAACCCCATAATTCAACCAACATTTATCTGGCATTTATATTTCGCCATTTTAGAACTTTATTTTGGAGTTATACCCTGTATATACAAGATGTATTAGATATAAATTATGTGTAATAATAATGAGATAACGAAAAATATTTTCTCCTTGTATGTCCTTGAATAACAAAGAGGCAGAAAGCTACAAAGCATATGCCTATATGTAGCTAAATTAGGTTGCTAAATGCAAAGTAGAGGATTTTATCTCATGATTTCTCCTGCTTGTATACTGAGTGACGTCTTCAGGCTAATGAGGAAGTAAATATGGGGGAAGAACCCTTTAATTATATTCTCAGGACATTTGCTTTGTGGGGTTTTTTGTTGTTTTTTGTTTACTTGTTTGCTTTTCTTTTGTCTTTTTTTTTCCACCCTTCTATACATTGTAGCACTGGAAAAGAAAAGTAGAGAAATAGAAGGAAAAAAAACAACCAAAGAAAAAAACAACATATAATTTATAGCTGTCATTGATATAAATATCTTTCTGTAGAAGGCATATTTGAGCTAATGTAAGTGGTTCACTGCCTTTGTAATGGATATTGTTTATTATATTATTCTTTAAGAGAAGATACATGCAAAAGAAGTGCTGAGATGTTAAGCCTTGTCCAGATTATAAAGTAGCAGTATTGGAATTAAAGAAGTGGGTGTGCTTCAAATGATATCTCTTGCTCTTGCTTTTTTCTCCCCAGTACACTAAAAGTTAAAGGTGGGGAAGAAGTCTTTGTGACACTTCATGCACTTTTGAATTAAGAATATCAATTCTGTCCCTTTAGCTTCCCACAGTATGGCCTGCAGTATGCCATGTAGGATGTGACTTCGAGGAAGTCAAAGAGCAACTGGAGATGACCTGTCTTAACTCCTATTAAGTTTGACACACATTGTATAACCTCTTAACTGAGAGTCAGTGACAATGGATTGCTTTATTTCCCCCCCTTCTTTCACAAATCTTTCCTTCACACTTTGCACAATCAATAAGTGCATTCAGCAACTCTAGTGGCCAAATATATTGCCTGTAGAAATTGCATATATCTGTTGCCTAGGGTCCAGACACAAAACTGTGAAATGTATAGCACGCTCCTTGTTTTGTATGGAAGAGAGCTAATGAATTACATTTGCTAGAGAACATATAACATTTGTGCCCTGTCCACAAACAGATAAATTTCTTATGCTAGAAATATACCAATGTCTTTAGAGAAAGCATAAGAATATTTCGATTTATTTACACGTTCCTCAAACAGACCTAATTTTTACACTCTTCTCTAAGAAACGAATAAGAAAACTTGAGTATTTTTTGGGAGCAGATCCTTGATTGATGGGAATCCCTGTGCTATGTTGACTTTTGGTGATGGCAGTTCATACCTACTTTTCATCCTGCACTGATTTTCTTTTTACTTATTCTCTGATTTTCATATTATTTTTCTGAACTTAGATTCTATTACGTATTATTTTGAATCAAGGAAACAATTGGCAGTTGCAATCTTCTTAGTTTTGAATGTACGTAACCTGGAAATAACCATCTTTAAAAAAGAAAAGAAAAGCAGGCTGTTAAAAAATAATAATTATTAATTAAAAAAAAAATAAAAAACAAATCAAAAGGCACAGCAACAACAAAAATACCTACACACATTTCAGGGTTTTTTTCTGTCACAAAAGTTGATGAAGATTGGTGAAATAGAAAATGATGTGGAAAAAATTTTCAGAAAACTTCAGAAAGTTATCTTCCCAGCAGTGAAGCAAACTGTAAGTTTTCCTGCAGGTTAGCATTTCATGTATTTCAGGGATTGCTATAGCAATGAGCTGGGGTTTTTTATTTAACTTAACTGATATAGAGATATGATATGTCTTGATGGTTAGAATTCATATTACTCCAGGCTTGAGGTTACAGTAATTAATACATTACTGAAGAAGTGTTTACAGTCTTACAATATATATCACACATCACTGGATTGTCGCATAGGCTTAATAATAAATGTGTATTTGAAGCTGATGCTGCACTATAGCTATGTAAGACATCAAGTATCTTAGAGGCGTAGAATCATAGAATGGCTTGGGCTGGAAAGGACCTTAAAGATCATCTAGTTCCAATTTCCCTGCTGTGGACTAGGGTTGCCAACCAGTAGATCAGGCTGCCCAAGGTCCCATCCAACCTGGCCTTGAATGCATCCAGGGATGGGGAAACCATCTCTGGGCAACCTGTTCCAGTGTCTCACCACCCTCTGGGTGAAAAATTTCCTCCTAGTATCTAACCTAAATCTTCCCTCTCTTAGTTTAAAACCATTTCCCCTTATCCTGTCACTATCTACCCATGTAAAAACTCACTCTCCCTCTTGTTTACAAGCTCCCTTCAAGTACTGGAAAGCTGCAATGACATCTCCCCGGGGGCCTTCTCCAAGCTAAACAAGCCCAACTCCCTCAACCTTTCTTCATAAGAGAGGTGCTCCAGCCGTCTGATCATCCTTGTGCCTTTTCTCTGGACCTGCTCCAACAGCGCTACATCTTTCTTGTGTTGGGGGCTTCAGACCTGGACACAATACTCCAGAGAGAGCCTCACAAGGGCAAAGTAGAGGGGGACAACCAACTCCCTTGTCCTGTTGGACACCCCTCTTTTGATGCAGCCCAGGATACAGTTGACTGTCCTGGCTGAAATCACACACTACTGGCACACGTCAAGCTTTTCATCCACCAGGACTCCCAAGTCCTTCTTAACAGGGTTGCTCTCAATGTGCTCTTCTCCCAGTCTGTACACATACCTGGGACTGCCCCAACCCAAGTGCACAACATGAATGGAACGTAATAAAATGTCATTTGTATGACAATTCGGTTGGACAAAGTAAAAGACAATTGATTTTTTTTTCCATTTTATTACACATATTAAAATGCTATTGATTTATTTCTATTTCAGTGGCAGACAGTATAAATCACTGGATAACTCTAATGTATCCTTATCCTCTCCTATTAGACCTACCTAAAGCAGATCCTATAGAGGCTTTCTTGTTATAGGGAATCTTTTATATTTCTTTTTTTCCTACAGAGTATCATGAATACTATATATATAACAGTTTTACACATAATTACAAATCGGTCTGATTGTGGGAACAAGCTCTAATCTCTTCCCTTAATTTAAGTTGAATAAAACTATACACAGCAACACTCAGACAGCTTCATTTGCACTGCACAAACAACCACAGTTACATCAGAATTCAGGTCTTGTGACCTCAGTTCTCAGAATCTGTTTACTAAAAAATAATAAGAATAAGAATGAAAACATAAGTATAAAGTGATTACTATGTAGGTGGGATATAAATCAAGATTTTGTGTGTTTTGGTGAAATATTTCCATAAATGGCAATCTTGTGGCACTCATTTTTATTTCAGTGTTCTGAAAAATTCACTCATGAGTAACTGCCTTAAGTATGCACATAATCTCAAAGATCCCTTTTGTGGTAAAAATCCTACAGAAGTGTTATTTAAATACCGTTTTCACTTTGGGAAGAAACACAGTTAGAAGACTGAATTGTTAGTGTGTTGGGTTTGCAAGGCAAGGTTTTGGTAGCAGGGGGCAGGGAGTGTAGGAGTGGCTTCTGTGAGAGAAGCTACCAGAAGATTCCCCCATGTCCAACAGAGCCAATGCCAGCCAGCTCTAAGACAGACGCACTGCTGGCCAAGGCTGAGCCAATCAGTAACACCTCTGTGATAACATAATTAAGAAAAAAAAAAGGAAGAAAGGGGGAAATCCCCCCGTGAAAAAAAAAAAAAAAAAAAAAAAAAAAAAAAAAAAAAAAAAAGGGGAGAAGAAAAAAAAACCTGCACCCTTTGCAGCTGGAGAGAGGAGTG
>NW_010313102.1:0-2381 GCF_000700745.2 Antrostomus carolinensis
AAGGGTGCAGCTGGTCTGCAACTTGGAGGACCCCAAAGGACCTTCTAGCTGGCAGAACAGGCTGCAGGATCCCAACAGCAAAAGAAGTTTGCTTCAGCTCTTGGGCTCGAGTGTTCAAATACTAAAATGCAACCAGGGACCCTGAGCAACCCCTTCGCAGATTCTTCCCTGCTGGTGCAGCGCCGAGTGTTGCTGTTTAAACAAAACTGTCAACTGATGGCATGCTCTCTCCTGCTGGGCAAGAGGAAGTTGCTGTCTCCTGATCTTGCCACGCTGCAAGGTCTTTGACTGTACTCTTAGATCATGGCGCTGGATTTGGCAAGAGCTTTGCACATGAGACAGCCCTTGCCTTGGCATTGTGGGGCAAGAGTTTCTGCTTTCTTTGCACTTGCAGGTGACACTCCTATGTGAAATCCTTCTTATGGCTGATTGTTTAATATTCCTCTTATTGAGAGGTGAGGCAACTGATTTCTTTCTGTGGTGAGCCCCTGCCTTACAGATGGTGATGCCTGTCAGCAGTATCTTAAATTCAAAGTATCTTTCGGCAATCTGAAGAATATGCCATGAAATGTGCTGGTTTGCTTTGCTCTGAAATTTCCTTCTCCATGTCTACAGCCTCATATGTCAAGTACTGAAGCACAGGAATCGGACACACAGGGACTCTGGCCCCAGCACATGCTGCCTGTTTCCCTTTGCATAGCTACCCATCTTTGTGGCTCACAGAGATGGCCAGCCCAGCCTTGGAGGAGGAGCTCATTTTGATCTTCACTTCTTTCTATTCCAAACAACCTGCAAAAGGCATTTTCATAGTGCTCTGTAATCACACTTTCTTTAGCTTGTATTGATGGTTTTTTGCGCTTTTTGTCTTTCCTAACTTTCTTTTCTGGTGTGGTTGATTTGCTTGAATATTTTTTTTATTTTTAGAGGGTAGCTCAGTTCTCTCTGCCTGGCCTCCTTACCTACCTTTGAATTGCTTTCTTCCACGTACCTTCTGCTCCAGCATTGTCAAATGAGTGTAAGCAACTTCTGGGCGCTGGAGACTTCTTTTGTGATCGAGTCTGCCTTTAAATAAAGGAATAAATGTCTCTCTTGAGTGGGTTGATAGGAAGCACTGGGAAGCTGTAACCTTCATTACTCGAGCACTGGAGGCAGCTGATACTTTTATTGCATCATTGGCATTGACACACTCTGTTGTGTACTTCTCTGATTCATGTGTTTCAGGGAAGTATCATTTTCTTATATATTTACTGAAAGAATCTTATGTAGTAACCCAGACTACTCTTGTATAATACAATTTTTCGTTTAAAGAGTGGTGAAGAAGAAAGCAAGAGATACAAATTCAATGGATGGCTGCAAGTAGGGAGTTTGTATGAATGGATCCCATAGGTATTTGTTGTTGATGGAGAAAAAGCTGTCAGAAAACAGCAAGACAAGGAGGAGAGGATGTGCTGAGAGGTACTGCCTCCAAGGACTGATAAGCTCTGGAGCCCAGGAGCTCTGCTGCAGCTGCAAGACCACATCAACAAGAATGCCAAAAGCCTGACAAATCTCTACCACCAGCATGCACCAGAGCTTACAACATGCAAAGAAATCGAGACCGCTGCCGAGCAGTGGCTGCTGTTTCCAACAAAGGCCATAGGGTTGTGCATACTCCTGATGAAACTCGGGACCCATGAAGGACTTTCTGAATATCTGCCTAGAAGCCATCAGTGTGTCAATACTCCCTTTTTGCTGCTGAGTGTCCTGCTGCACTTGGCCTCACAGCTGCTGCTCTGACCTGGTACCTGTGAACCAGTGTGTGAACTGCAGGAGGGGAGCAAGAGAATGTGTTTTAAGAATAGCCATCTACTTCTAGTAATAACTGTTTGGCTCTACCAATAATAATTAATAAAAGGTGTTCTAAATAATGTTGGCTGTGATCTTTGTCTCCTTCATTATATTTTTTTTTAAATGAGGGAAAAGGGAATTTACAGCAGGAAAACTCATTTCCCAAAGAAGAGCTGTTAGGGGCTGCAGAAACTCGTTGTACCTCCAAGAAGGTATAACATTCTTAACCAATTTCTTGACTTAAATGACTCAATGCTCAGAGAACCAGAAATTTGTCCTATCCTGCTGCTCTGAAACATGCATCAAATACCACTTCTGTAGTTATTTTGTTATTTGAACTGAATAACATAGAAGAGTTTTCTAACAAAATACGACACATTATAAATACTTGTACACTGTATATATATAAACAAATACTTGTACACTAAGAGGTGTACACTAAGAGGTGTGGTAGCTTGTTTGGAGAAATAAGAAATCTTGACAGGTCAAAACGAAGCAGAATGTCTTTTGTCTGAGAAGAAGCAAAAGCAAGAAGAAAAAAAAAGGAGGGAAAG
>NW_010313102.1:2417-3488 GCF_000700745.2 Antrostomus carolinensis
GGGGAAGAGAAAAAAAAAAGAAATAGACCAGCATTATCTAACAGGAAAGAGAAGATGTACAAGAGGAAATATCAAATGAACTAGTTCATCATAGAGTCATAGAATCATCTTGGTTGGAAAAGACCTTTAAGATAATCAAGTCCAACCATAAACCTGGCACTGCCAAGTCAACAGGCTGATCATAAGAGCTGGAAGCCCCCAGACTTCTCAAACATTAAGACCCAGCTTTGATCATTAGTGTTGGTTTCTCAGATTCAGGCCTCATTAGAGCTGTGGCTCTAAGCTTTTAGAACCTTGGAAAGTTGTAATGAAATTAGATAATCTGCAACAAGGTTACTCTAAATTGCACCAGGGTCTGATACTAGCTGAACTGTGTGCTTGAACTGAAGAGCATCATGTTCTTGCTATTCAGTAGTGTTCAGAAATACAGGGCAAATCTTAGCAGAAATGTCTGGAATTCTTTTTCTACCATTGATTTTTTTTACATGCAATAGAATAAACCAGAAATTATCATGGTTCTATTGAGTCTAATACACTGCTCATGTGACATTGTGGTGCCTTTATGGGGAGTGAGGAGCAGAATAGCTGAGGGCATCCTCTCCTGCTCCTCCAGCTGTGGTCACTGCCTTTGTAGAAGATGTCAGATCAGATGGATCTAAATGACTCATTCCCCACTGATGTTTAGCCCCTCTTTGTCTATAAGAGACCAACCCTTTCCCTTTCCGGATGGCATTCTGACAAACTAAATGAGACAGGATTTTCAGTCCTTCTGCTGTAAGAGAGATGTTCCTGTCATCAGCACAGCCTTTTTCTGCACTCTAGTTTGTGTTTGTCTTTTCTGACCAGAGATGCTTTAACCATAAGGGGATTCCAGATGAAGCAGAGCCTGAGCACTAGCTTGTCTCTGTTTCTGTTAGAAACACATTTCCCAAAGCTTACCATGCTGACAGGATGCAAATGGTCTGTATACATCCTATGACCAGCTTTCACAGTCATTTCCAGTAGATGAACTTACAGTTCCAAGCAGTCCTTTTGACTATCAGTCTTAGAATCATAGAATGGTTTGGATTG
>NW_010313103.1:0-745 GCF_000700745.2 Antrostomus carolinensis
AGAGACTGGGGACCGAACTTCAACAAAAGTTTCACTCCTTCCAACACAAGCACTGCTCCACACAACTGCGCTTCTCCTACTAAAATCATGTTTACATCCACTGCCCCAAAGAGAAACAAAACCAAACAGAGCCTCCCCACTCCTGCCTACTATGGGAAGGTTCCCATGGAAACAGGAGGCAGGAGCGCACAGAGTCTCTGTGCCCACAGCTGTGTCTCACCTGAGCTGCATGCGCAGAGAAAAGGGAACAGCAAGAGAGAAAGTGTGGAGGAGCAGGAGAGAGTGTGGTGAGAGGCAAGGACAGAGCATTCTCTCTCATCTTCCTCACAGACAGACATCACCAAGGGACCAGTTGTTGCCCAGCCCATACCTTCACCCAGTGCACAATTATCAACTCATGGACGAATGCAAAGATATTTTGTTGCCCCCAAGTTATCGTGGGGAAACAAAAAACCTGAGAAGAGTAGAAACGACCAGCAGCAAAGTTACACAGGGGACATTGGTAACCCTACTCGAGCATATGTTTTCTAGGGAGGACAACTGACCCTGCTAATACTGCAAAATTCCATTTGTTAATAACGCAACACATTAATTCAGAGTCCTGACAGGTAAAAATGTATTAGACAAGTCAGGGGACAAGAAGAAGTTAACACATGGAGAAATGAAGGGAGCAGAACTACTGCTCTACATTATGGCAATTAGAGTGGGCACATAATTCAGCTACTTAGTAGGGAATGAACATGCA
>NW_010313104.1:0-10582 GCF_000700745.2 Antrostomus carolinensis
CTTCCAACCCCAACCATTCTGTGATGATTCTCTGATTCTGTGACTGGAGGAGATGTGCTGACATGCAGAACATCCTGGCTAACCAGCCTACACCTTGCTTAGTCTGGTGGGGCTGACTTAACCAAAGCCATAGTTGCCCCTCCAGGCACCCCTTGACTTCTCCATTGGTATCCCATCTCCAGTTCCTTGACCTTACTCCCCTCCACTCCAGCTCTGCTTTGGCTCCAGCTTCAGCAAACACCACTGGAAATTAATAATGGTCACTAACGTTCGTATGTCATCAGTACTTCCACCAGCGTCGGCGACACTAAAGGGGTCAGTTCCTGTGGGATGGAGACTGTTGCCACCATTTCAATAGCTGGAACTAGGTGTAGTTCAACTGTCCCTTTTATGAGTCCAACGGGGTGATTTAGTGGTTGGAAAGGCCCAAAGGTTTTTTTTTGCTCTCAATGCCTGAAAGAGGATGACTGGCAGGAAATGAACATGTCGTTCTCCAAGGCAGGTGTGGTTTTGCTCCTGCACCGATTCTTCAATTTTCCACCAGGTTTTGGAAATTCTTGGCTATTACAACTGGACAATTAAATCAAAAACAGAAAAAGCTCTGGCCAAAGGAGAAAAGCCACTTGGTCAGCTAAATTTTTGAAATGGGGATGGAGTGAGGACTTCTGAATGGACAGCAGCAGAGTAAGGGCTGTCTGAGGTCTGGATCTACAGTCCTGAAGGTGATGAGATGTGACGTTAGGTAGGCCAGGAGAAGGTCTGCTTGTTTTTGGAGCCAGCAGCATAGATAAAACCAGTGAGGATGGATGCAAAGGGGAGCCTGGGATCACGACAGGGTGATACAATGAGATTTTGTCAAGGGTGTAGGCAGAAGAGACACATCTAAGCAGGAGGCAATGATGGAGCTGGTTGAGGTCAAGTCCCACATGGGACAGGGTGGAAGTGCCATGGGAGAGACCCCCTGTGGGACCTCCTGGGCTTGGTTTGGATATTATCTCCCATCAGGCAAGTCCCTTTCCTCATCATATCTCAGCCACCCTCCATCACAGGGCTGTGTCTGGTGCTAGTGATGGGGGCTCATGGTTTGCAGGACTCTCGGTGCTTGAGAGAAGGCAAAAACATATCTCCCTTGTGCTGTTGCCTTTGAGAGAGGTGGAAAGAGGGATGCCCTGCTCATTTCTGTCTGCAGTCACCCTAGAGACAGCAGAGAGTTGGCCGAGCAGCACTGATGTGGGCTGCAGAGGGTTGAGGTGAAGGCTCCCAGGCTTTGAGGTCAGTAGGAACCCAAAAAGCAGCCAGGGAAAAAGATGATGATGGATGAAGATCTGCTTTCAAATGATACAAGGAGGCTCACAGGCTCCATATTCATCATGGCTCAGTGAGTTGAGTACCACCAGTTGGCTGTGGGACTCTGCTCCACCAGCTCCAGCTCGTCATGGCTGGACACATGGCCCACAGGGCTCTACCTTGTCCATCTGTGTGCAAACCAACCCATCTTACAGCAATGCTGCAGAACATCATTTGGGTTTTTGGTTGACATCCCTTAAGCTGTTACTTCTTAATCTTTCTCAGAAACACAGATGGTGGTGTGGTTTCTTATTTACTTCTGTCTGGAGGCTAAAGGGAGGGTGACTTGGAGAGGAAGGGAGGGAAAGAACCAGAGATGGAAAGAGTAAAAAATCAAGAAGAGCCTCCCACTTCTTTCCCCAGCTTCTGGTAACGACCAGCTCACTCATTGCAGCTATTTGTTCCAGAAAATTTCCAAGGGGGATTTCCTGGAATACTGAAATATGGTGGGCTGGGTGCCCAGCCAGTGACCACCATTAGAACACCAACAAAAAGGATGGACCTCAGTTGACCGGCAGCAAACCTAGACGTGTCCCAGTAGCTGCCTATGGGTCAGAAACCCTGACTTGGCATTTCTAAGGGCTATTTATCGCAAAGTGAAGGAAAATCAGGGGTTTTATCCTTTTCACCCTCTTTCCTCAGCATTGTCCATCCTCTTTTAGCGATGTTCAGATTCACAGAGGAGGCTGAACTGGTTCTGGGCTGGCAGAGAACATGGGAGAAAAGAAACGTGAGCGTAAGATTGGGAGATTAGAAAAGGGCTTGTGCATGTCATGGAGGAATTTTAGTATTATTGTGGATTAAACTGTGACTGTAGCCTCCTCTGTGTCTCCCATCTTCAGCCTCACAGTGCAGCTTGGTGCATCCTTGCGTGAGAACCAGCCAAGTACCTGGTATGAAGGTGTTCAACTCCTCTGTGCAAGCCCCAGTGATGCCAGAGGTACCTGCTCTGGCAGCAGGAGCCCATCACATCCCAAAGGGTGGTAGAAGGTTTGAAGCATGCACTCGAGCTACTCACTTCTCTAGCAAAACCTGCACCCGTGTGCCTGGTGTTCTCTTGAGAAGTTCTTTACCTTCAAGACCATCTTGTTGTATAAGCAAAGAGAGAGAAAAACCTCATCTAACAACCCTCTGGTCTCAGGTCATGGATCAGCCCCAAGCCCTGGAGCATCGTTGGCTCAGCCCCATGGCCCTGCCTCTCCATGAACTGCAAAGGTTCCCCTGTGTAAAAGGCGTGGAAGGGTTGTCCACCACTTCCTCCTCTTACATTTCACCCCCCCCTTCCCCTTCCCCTTCCGCCTCAACATGCTCATTCATGAAAAAATATCACTTGGATGGATGTGGGGAGAGGAATTCACGCTGGCGCGGTTTTTCCTCGCGCGTTGGCCAGGGGAGGTTGTAGACTCAAATCTTTGTTTTCACAGCTGGATTCAATATTATCCTTTCTTCTCTCCAGCTTTTTATTGCTGCTCTCTCTCTGGAGCAACCTGTTACAAAGCGTTGTGCACGCTCATGTTGAAGCAGAACCTGCTGCTGGCTTCCTGAGGGGTGGTGAGCGTGGTTGTCCACCTCGGGACCAACGACCTGCACAGCTCCCTGTGTTCATTAAGGATTGAGACCGTAAGAGATGATGCTCTCCTACAGTGGGTCTTGTGTCTGGGAGGGCAATGCTACAGCAAGGAAAGTGCCATCTCATGATGGTCCTCTGTACCTGGCTGCAACCCATCTCTCCTGGGTCTTCCCACCCAGCATTGCATGGGATGAAGGCAGATGTGGCAGCAGGGACCAGTTCAGCTCATCCTTTGGTAGGACAGGGCAGGCAGGAAGGTTGGGGTCGGTGTCTGCCTTAGTCCTGTACATGGGGCATGATGAGACTATGGCAAACCCTCAGGCCCATGGTCCCAATCTAGGGACATCATGGGTTGGGAGGGTGCTGCAAGGTTTGGTGGAGATGGTGTAGGGTTTGGTAGTGGTGGTATAGGGTTTGGTCATGCTGGTATAGGTTTTGATGGAGTTGATGTACGGTTTAGTGGTGATGGTGTAGGGTTTGGTTGGGCTGTTCTAAGGTTTGGTGGTGCTGGTGTAGGGTTTGCGGGGGCTGGTGTAGGGTTTGGTTGTGTTGTTGTAAGGTTTGGTGGTGCTTGTGTAGGGTTTGAGGGTGCTTGTGTATGGTTTGGTGGTGCTGTTCCAAGGTTTGGTGGTGCTTGTGTAGGGTTTGGGGGTGCTGGTGTAAGGTTTGGTGGTGCTTGTGTAGGGTTTGGGGGTGCTTGTATATGGTTTGGTGGTGCTGTTCCAAGGTTTGGTGGTGCTTTTGTAGGGTTTGGGGGTGCTTGTGTAGGGTTTGGGGGTGCTGGTGTAAGGTTTGGTAGTACTGGTGTAGGGTTTGGTTGTGCTGTTCTAAGTTTTGGTGGTGCTTGTGTAGATTTGGGGGTGCTGGTGTAGGGTTTGGGGGTGCTGGTGTAAGGTTTGGTGGTGCTTGTGTAGGGTTTGGGGGTGCTGGTGTAGGGTTTGGGGGTGCTGGTGTAGGTTTTGGATAGCTGGATGCCCAGCACAGTGTACAGATGGGCATGTGCTCATGCCCAGTATGGTGGAGGTCATGGAGAAGGTGCTGCCAGCACCCGATTTGACACCCAAGGGTTTGGACTTCTAGTGCTGCAGATCTCTGAGTCAACCTTTGCTTCAAGCATCAGCATGGCCCAGGGCTAGATGGGCTTGGCTTCATTCCCACCCAGATGCTAGCCTGAGGGCACCTTCTCCACCCCATTATCTGCCTCTGGAAGGGAAGGAGGGACACTGATTCAACACCCCTCCAGTCCTGCGAACTTTGTGGATGAAAAGACTTTGGGGAGACACGTGGTCTCCCTTCTTGGCACGGGGAACCCAGTGGTGTCCAGATATGAGGCATGATGTGACCTCTCCAACGTCAATGGGTGGGGGCCCACCTATGTAAACACATCCAGGAAGGTTCCCATCCCTTTCCCACCCCACACTCACCTTCGGATCAGACCGGCCAGCGTTCACCGATGCTCCTGTCCCCAGGGCTCCCGGGGAAGGTACCGTACTGCTCGCCCAGCACCGGGCACTCCTCGGGGCATTTCTCTCTCATCTTCTTCTTGTCAACATGTGAATGTGATTGTGTAACCTTGTCTAGTGGAAGGTGTCCCTGCTGATGGCACGGGGGTTGGAACTGGATGATCTCTAAGGTCCCTTCCAACCCAAACCATTCTATGATTCTATGATAATCATCTGTGTGTATAATTACCTAAGTGGTTATTTAAATATTTACTGGTGATACTGGTGTAACAATAAATCTGGGTGAGCAGAGTAGAAACGTGTCCTGGTCATGCTGGGAACCTGGCCAGAAGGTTAGGAAAGCACTTGGAGTAATAATGTTTCCTTTTTTTTTTTTTTTTCTCTTTATTTTCTGTTTTCTCTGTTATCTCAGAACACTTGGCAAGAGCATGTCCAACCCATTTTTGTTCCTCATGTTCGAGTCTTTCTCTCTCTTCTCTTTTAACTGTGTTTAGATCTTACTAGTAATGGAAAAACGGGACATAAATTCACATCCAACTGTCTGGCATTTTCACTTTGGTGTTTGCTTTATAGAATCATAGAATCATAGAATGGTTTGGGTTGGAAGGGACCTTAAAGCTCATCCAGTTCCAACCCCCCTGCCATCAGCAGGGACACCTTCCACTAGACCAGGTTGCTCAAAGCCTCATCCAACCTGGCCTTAAACACTTCCAGGGAGGGGGCATCTACAACTTCCTTGGGCAACCTGTTCCAGTGTCTGACCACCCTCACAGTGAAGAACTTCTTCCTAATATCTCATCTAAACCTCCCCTCTTTCAGCTTAAACCCATTTCCCCTTGTTTTGTCATTAACTGCCCTTATCAAAAGTCCTTCCCCAGCTTTTTTGTAGGCCTCCTTTCTTGTCTTCAATATCCTTATTGAGTTGATGTTGGATTTTTGGGGGGCGGGTTTTTTACTGTGAGGAGGGGTCTGGTGTCCAGGTAGCCAGAGCTGAGCTCAGGAGGATGTTTTGGTGATTAAGAATCTGGCAGGTCTGCAGCACAGGGTTTATCTGGGGAGTTGATGGGATTTTACAGTGGAGGGAAGAGTTTGGAAGTCATCTCCAGCCCTTTTCCCCATTTGCACAACACTTGGGTCATGGAGTGACCTCACTGTTACAGCTCTATCTGACCTGGCAACTCAGAGGCTCCTCCAAAGCCAAGAGACTGAGGAATAGATGCTCCAGCACTGAGTGTTGGGATCTTCAGAGAGTTTTGGTGTCTTAGATGTCCTGGTTCAGATGAGATTTTGTCTTATCTTACAAGTCCTGCTCCCTGAGTTTCACCTCAGCTCCTTCAAGCTGGCCACTTGCTGAGGAGCTGGATGATGGGTTTAGGAGACAACTGTGATGTTCTTGGCAGAGCAGAGTGCAGAGTGGCACTCAGAACCCTGAGTAGGTGCTACATCAAAGCAAAAGGACCTTAAACTTGCTCACAAGCATAGCAGCTCTTCCAAATCCCCCACACGTGGTCGTTAACCATATGGTTGTTTAAAGCAGCAGGGCTTGAGTTCTGCCCCAAGGACAGTGTAGGACAGGGCAGTCACTCAGTAATCACGATGTATGACCAAGGCTGGATAAGGAACCATCATGTGAAGGCAGGTAGAGCTTGGACGTGGTTCACGTAGCTGGACTGGCTCCTGTGGGTCCAGTTCCTGCACAGATTTGTGGGGCACTAGCTCACTGCAAGCTCCTGTCCTTGTTAGGGTTGAGACAGGGCTACTCTAACCTGCACTTTGGTTGGCAAATTACAGATATTTTTTGGAGTGATAAAGAAATGAAGGTAACTTTGGACTTTGGAACTAGTTCTCATGCTGGGCTTCTCCTGTAGTCAGGGGTGAAAGAAACCTCCACCAAATCCCCAGTTCAGAGCTGCCTTCCCTATTGCACTCAAGGTTTGGGCAGGTAGATGTCAGCCCAGGATCAAGCTTCGACCTGTAGACCTGAGTCTCCAGGTTGGCAAATGAGGCCACAGTTTGTGGTGGGTCACACTGTCCTTTACTAGGGGCAAAGGCATCCTTCAGACAGAGACAAGGGCAGTGTCAGGGTCTCCTTGTTCCAACTCATATGAACCTGGTTTAAATCCTGGTGAGATAGTCTCTCCTGAGGGTTTCTATGTGTAATGGGGCTGGTTGAATATCACCATCCTGGTCAGGTGGGTACAGGTTGTCCTACCTGTTCATAGAATTATAGAATCATGGAATGGTTTGGGTTGGGAAGGACCTTAAAGCTCATCCAGTCCCAACCCCCCTGCCAGCAGCAGGGACACCTTCCACTAGACCAGGTTGCTCAAAGCTTCATCCAGCCTGGCCTTCAACACTTCCAGGGAGGAGCAGCCACAGCTTCTGTGGGCAACCTGGGCCAGTGTCTCACCACCCTCCAGGTGAAAAATTTCCTCCTAATATCTCACCTAAATCTCCCCTCTCTTGGTTTAAAACCATTTCCCCCTGTTGCCTTGGCTGTCCCCATGTCTGACAGATGACATGTGTGGTGACAGAGATGTTACCATCATTTTTCTCATTGGAACTGCTTCCAAAACTAGAGTTGAATTCTCAGAGTCAGCAGCCCACCTGTGCCATTGCAAAGCATCTTCCAGAAGAAAACAAAAACCAATGTTTATTTGCAGGTATTTGCAAGAGGGGTTTGGTGAAGAAAGCTGGAGGAGGTCTTGAGCATGTCCTGCTTTCCTTGTGTGGATCCACAGAGGACACAACAGCTCCACCTTCACTTTGGAGGGGTCTCTCTGCCTTTACCCTCCAGCTGTGTCTAGGATGTTCATCCTTACATAGAGCTGCTGGCTGGTCCCGTCCCCTCCCCTCTCCCCACGCTGACACTGTGCACGTGGTTTTCAAGCAGCTGAAAAGCAGGAAAACTCTTCTTCTCAGCCACTTGGCACGAGCCAGGGACCTCACCCAGCAGCTCTTGAATGGATCCCAGAAGCCACAGCTGAGCTTTCAACCTCTGCCCCTGCTCCCCTCACTCCTGCCCCCTTTTCCAGGGGCTCTTCCAAGCTCCTTCCTTAACACATCATCTCTGCCCATCCACAGGTGTTAGAGGGGGGGAAAACAAACCAAAAAACCCCCAAAACCAAACACTACCTTTCTGGAGCAGCCAAAAATGTGTCCACTCACCTTTTTTTTCCATCATTCCCTCATCTTTCCCATGCACCTTGGCCTTTTTCCTCTGCCCTGCCTTCATGAACACACCGCTGCTCGGTGAACTGCAGATGGAGGAGAAGCCATGAGGGCAACAGCAGGAGGAGGTGATGTGCCGTGAACTTTTGCACGGCCGTTTTCACCAAGGGATGGATTTCCTCTAATTTTTATTGTGTTTTGGGGTTTTTTTTTTTCACTCTTTTGTACAAGTTCAGAAAGGTCTACAGTAAGTCAAACCTGGCTTGGCTTCAGAGAGTTGTCCCAACCATTCAGGGCTGGGAACACCAACTGAAAAGTTTATTGCTTCCTGTTATGAGAGCTCAGGGAACTCCGATGGGTTTGTAGGAGAGATGTAGGCAACACTAATGTTGGGTATGACCCCAACGGGCGTGGTTGGAGATGGCCTTTTATTCTCATTGCTTCTCCAGCTACTTCAGGAAAGGGAAGCAAATAGAGAAGGGGATAATTGCTCCATCTGACCTCTGACTATTGAGGCAGATGCTTTCTTTGGAGCAGGAACAGACATGGTGGGGAAAAGTGCTATAAAAGCTTTGTTGAGCCATGTCCCTGGGGCTCTCCGTGAGTCCCTTCTCGCCACCTTTCACGTTGGCCCGTGTTATCTCACTGGCCTTGAAAACTCCAGCGGAAAAGTTCCTGTCAGAAAAAAAAATATGTGAGGTTTTTTTTTGTCAACACTGAAATTTATCTCAAGAATGTGTCCATCACGGTGAAATTTTCAGCTGGGAAGGGCTGGAATAAATCACTTCTGCTCTCCAACCTGGGTTTAAATGCTTCCTCCAGGCTTTTGTGCTTTGGAATTTCAATCTGATTGTTATTTAACCATATCAGATTTTTTTTGTTTGGTTGGTTTTGGTCATTTTCAAAGTGAAGTGCTTTTACCTTTCTGTGGTCATCAGGCAGTGATATCCAAAGGAAACATTTCACTGTTTGTCAGAGGAAATATTATCCTGCTAACAACGTCGGCTTTTTCTTCCCATCAAACACCAATGCAGACTTAACAGAAATTCTGTTTTCTGACCTATCTTCTGGGCTAACTGAGGCACAACTGTGGTCCAAATTTCATGGCAATTCAAAGCCAGAGTTCATATTTTCAGAGTTCATGAATGAAAGCAGCTGTCACCTCATTTTCAAACATCCTTATGTTGTGTAGCCAAATTCCCCATGGGCTTTGGAAAAATGTGTGACAACTGATTTTCTCCATTTGGTCCTTGCAAGAGCCAGAAACCAACAGCAACATCCTGATCCAGATCAGAACCTTCTTGGGTTCATCCAGCAAGCAGAGCTGGATGCAGAAAAAAGATGAACCTGTTGATGAATAGGTAGATGTCCTGGTTCTATGTCATTCAAATGGCACATTGAGGTGTCCACAGTTGGCCTTGATACCATCAACCATAAGTTGAGGTGTTGGTTCAGTTACTGTTTCATGAGTGAATGAGCTGTTTCTGTGGCTGGGAACATCCCAAAGCATGGTTCCTCCACAGATAAACTCAACTTCTATCTCAGTATGTTCCTTCTGCCCTTGCTGGAAGGTGCTGGCCTGTCCCAAAGCACCTTAACACAAGAGACATGGCTCTGTGTCCCAGCAGAAGTCTCCAGCTCAGCCAGCATGTCACCAAGGCAATGACACAACTTGGATCCTTGGGTTGCTGAAGTCTCTGGAGACTCCAGTCATGAAGAAGGAGCTCTAAAGGTTGCTGATGGCCTCTTTCCCATCAGGAAATGGAAGGCAACCTTGAATATGCCCCAGTGAGATAGACACTTGGACCTCTCTGCAGTGCTTGGTTTATCAGGTCCTATCAACCAGGATGAACCATCAGGAATGTCAAAGTTGCAATGATGACTTGAGGAGAGGCTGAGAGATCTGGGACTCTTCAGCCTGGAGAAGAGCAGATTGAGAGGGGACCTTACTAATGTCTATAAATATCTGAAATGTGGGGGCCAAATGGATGGGACTGGGCTCTTTTTGGTGGTGCCCAGTGACAGGACAAGGGGCAATGGGCAAAAACTGGGACACCAGAAGTTCCAGACAAACTTAAGGAAAAACTTATTTACTGTGAGGTTGCCAGAGCCCTGGGACAGGCTGCCCAGAGAGGGTGTGGAGTCTCCATCTCTGGAGATGTTCAAACCCACCTGGACACTTTCCTGTGCAACCTGCTCAAGATGGACCTCCTTTGGCAGGGGGTTGGACTAGATGATCTCCAGAGGTCCCTTCCAACCCCACCATTCTGTGATTCTGTGAACCAAACATGTTAAAAATAAGCCCAAACCTTCTCCCAAAGCCATCAATCCCCCCACACCTGTGTGCTCGGGGACCACCAGCTCTGAAGACAGCGAGGATGGATGGCAGGACAAGGAGGATCAGAGGACAGGAGGACACATTGATAAAGGAGGTTGTCACTTCTTGAAGCACATTAAATCTGGGGAAAAACTTCTCTGTTTCAAGCCATTTCCAGAACCGTGGTGCTCTGCTAAAGGCACGGGGCTGCAAAGAACAGTCCAGTCACACCAGAGACACCGAGGAAATTCAAACCTGACTTTTTCTCTGTAGCTGTGATGTTTTCAAGTGCCACCTTCGCTTGCAGAGATAAGACCTCAGTGTGCCTTTCCGTGATTCTGTCCTTCCCTGGCAAAGCTGTAACCCCTCAGGTCCCTTCTTCTCTCTATTTGCCACCAAATTACTGAATCATAAGAAGAATAACAAAATGCAGCAGTTCTGTAGTGGATTTTAAGATTATGTAAAAGAGGTAGAACATTTTCCAAGTTAAAAATTCCCTTTTAGGCAGTGCTTTTGCCACCCATTCCATCACAAACCGCTTACAAAGTGGATGGCACCCACAGCCACCAAGGGTGAAGATGTGTCCTGCATCCCACCTCTGAAAATCAGAGAAAAAAACTCAGTGAAGCTCAGAGATGAATTAAAACTGCTGCTCTGAAACACGGTGCCTGGGGAGAGAAGTGACTTCATAGAATCATAGAATCACAGAATGAT
>NW_010313105.1:0-29325 GCF_000700745.2 Antrostomus carolinensis
CATTAACTGCCCTTATGAAAAGTCCTTCCAGGAAGATGAATCTCCTCAACAATCAAGCTGCTACCTTTGTGCTAGGTTTACACTAGTCTGTTCTGCTCACTGACACCATCTGAGACATTCAGCATCTGCTCAAAATGGTGCTTCAGGATAAGCTCTACTGGTGACAAGACAACAGCCAAAGAAGCCCACAGAGCTTTCAGTAAGGTAGGAACAACACCTGAGTATAAATGAGCAATGGAAACACATGCTGCAGACACAACCAGGACCATAATGGGCCCAGCCCTGCATCCTGTCTGGCAATGGTCTTGTATTACAGCTGCACGCAAAAGTCCTTAATAAGATGGTGCCCCAGCATGCTGGGCACTCAGCAAACTGTCCCTGCCCTACTATGCCTTCACCTGCCTGGTTTAGGATGTGTCAGAGGACGGGCAAATAACTGCATGCTGACAAATGAAGCACACTCCCACAGGGAAACTCCATTAGAGAGCTGTGTCTAAGTTGAGCGGGTCTGAATTCTCCCCTGACCACTGTGAACAGCTACAGCCCTAACAAATGACTTCAAGCACTGCTGTATTACTTAGTGCAATTTGAAATGGTTACCTGTTCAGCTGGCTGGATGTGTCTAGCTGCTTTATGATGATGGAAAATAGTAATGGAGCATGTGGAGCAGAATGGACTTAACATTAACGTGTCTCTGTTAAAAATCAGACTTGAAAAAATTCTTACAACTACTCCTCTGGTTTCAGCATTTAAACAAAATCACGACCAGCTTTAATAATGTTTTCCTGCTTTTTAAAAATGAAATGCTGAACAGCTTCTTTGCTACATGTTGCTATATAGGGGGGCATTGGTTTTGCCGACTCTCTGCCCCAAATCAGAAATGCCAAAAGTAGCCACATGCTTCAGTCTCCTGCAGAACTGCTCCTTTTGTGGTATCAGGCAAAGCAGACAACCCAGGTAGCTGGAGAACATCACCCTGTACTATGCTGAAGAGCTATCTGGAGGGTCAGGCTCCCTCAGAGACATGGCTCCCATTTGTCCCAAGACAGTGAGTAACTCTGGCTATGGTCAGTTAGTGGTGGGTGGAGAATGGTTCAGGATGCCATCACCTCTCACTGCCACTATGCTTGACCATATGCATCCCCCACAACTGAGGCAGCCTGATCGGCACAAACGTCATTCAGTGGCAGACAAGGCTGATTTGTTTCCTTTGCATTGACTGGAAGGATGCAGATGCTGACTGCTCCTGTCTCTTTGCTGAGAGCTGCTGGCTGAACCTCGCTAACTCAATTGCTTGAGGACCTGCCTGACCAGAAGACAGAGCTTCCTGCTATGGGGACAGTGTAGTGCAGGTCCCTGGGATCTGCTGCAGTGGGAAGACAAAGAGAAATTAATCCAGTGTAACAGAGTTGTATTTTTCCATCTTCAAGGTCTAGGAGATGAGATTTTGGTATGCATTTGCCTCTCTGTCCCCCATGGTCAGCTGAACCATTTCAGAGGCTGAGGACTGCAGTGATTCCCTGATGAAACCTACCTTCTCAAGCAAGCTGAGAATTTAAATTACACAGCAAATGAAATTAATCTGTCTGTTCAGATCCCACTGAATGATGAACAGAGTCATGAACAAATGAAAAGGAGAAAGAATGAAGTGCTGCCTATAACTTCCACTTCAAGCTCAAGTCCTGATTTCAGGCCACTTGCATCATTTAGCTCAGGGACATTAGCATGCATCAAGTTAACACTGAAACCTTCACTACCTTTCACCTCTGACAGAGAGTATTTGTCAGCGAGGATTGTGTCACTTCTTGGAGAGGTTTCAGGGTATGTGCATCAATAGGGGCTTTGCCTGCAGGCTGTATAGAAAGGGAGGTATAAGAAAGCTGTGTGCCAGGGCCATGCTGATCCTGGTGAGGGATGTGGTCCCGGGGAGATTTGGAAAGTCTAAGTGTGACCATGTGGGTGGCATTAGCACAACTGATGGCTGTGCCTCCTTGCATCGCAAAGAAAGGCAAAAGAAAAGCTATTTTTATTAAACAGGAGTAGCAGAAACAAAAGGGATCTTTCTGCAGCCAGGCCCCTGCTCTGAATACAGGGAGTATGGTTTCAAGCTGGTATGCACTGGGCATCAGCGCTGACTATTCAGGACAGGCCATCTGAATCAGGATTGTTTCACCTCACTTCAGAAAAGACTGTTCAGATAAGCAAGGGTCAGACAACTAAGTCATCCAACTACCAACTTGGGCAAGACACAGTATTTTTAGCTGAAGTATGTTATTTTTGCTGACCCAGCCAAACTTGGGGAAATGAGTGAACTACATCTAATTGTGAGAACTAGCTAGCAAGATTAGGTGTATAAATTTGTCTTCCAAGGTCCCTCTCAAACCAGGTTTTAAACATCCAGGTAGCTGCACTTCTTCCCTATGTTTCATTGATCTGGCTGCTGCTCTCTGTCCCTTTCAAATGGCTGAGAGCTGGCACAAACACAGAATCACAGAATCATTAAGGTTGGAAAAGACCTCTAAGATAATCTAGTCCAACCATCCACTCATCACCACCATGCCACTAAACCATATCACTGAGTGCTACACCTACACATTTCTTGAACACCATCGCTGGTGACTCTACCACTTCCCTGGGCAGCCTGTTCCAACCTCTGACCACTCTTTTGGAAAAGAATTTTTTCCTAATACCCAACCTGAACCTCCCCAGGAGCAATTTGAGGTTTTTTCTTCTTGTCCTATGGTTTGTTACTTGGGAGAAGAGACCAACCCCCACCTTGCTACAACCTCCTTTCAGGTAGTTGTATCGAGTGACAAGGTCTCCCCTCAGCCTCCTCCACACCAAACAATCCCAGTTCCCTCAGCCACTCCTCATAAGACTTTTGTTCCAGACCCTTCACCAGCTTCCCTGCCCATCTTTGGACAATCTCCAATGCGTTTTGACTGGTTTTAAGCTCTCTTCAGCTCCCAAGAAGTCCTGACCAGACAAAAAACTGGTGAATGACCCAGGGAGTACAAAGACGAGGTCTGCATCCCTTATGAAGGATGCAGCTCTTCACTTCTTGTATAGGAGCTACTGCAACAAGCAGTCAGTGCACTGCATGAGGGCTCATTCTGGGGTAACACTCACCTAAAGCACTGCCTGCACAAGTCACAGAGAGGTTTCTGATGGCCTAGCTGACGTTACTTTCTGTGTTTCCCTTCAGAAAACACACATCAAACCAAAGTGCCACACTATTCCTCAGCACAGAGGAAGTAAATGAGTGCTCCGGTCCCAACCAAAGCTATCATCTACTTAAACTGCAAGTATCTCCAGAAGTGGCTTTATGTTCCAGTAGCATGTCCCCATCCCGTGGACACACTATCCCAGCTCCAAAGCTCATTATCTGACCTTCATGTGATTATAGGAAGGAATGACTTCTCTGCTTAAATCCACTATTGGGCTTTGATGTGTAGGAGAGCAGGGCATCTAATGCAGTTAACCAGCTAGCAAAGAAAACCTTATGGCTGTAAACATTAGAGAAAAAAATTACTATTTTGAACACAGGGCATTTTACCTCTTCATGGCGCGATATAATCGCGAATCGTCTTCGTAAAACCAGTGAGTTGTGTTTTACTGCCAGGAAAAACTATTTAACTGGTTTACCTTAAAGCCATGTAGAGCATATGGAATCCCATATCCCAGTCCTCTGCCTGAGCTGTCTCTGCAGCCATTTTATTCAGACAGGTTGCGGCTGTGTAGCAGCAAGCAGCAATTCATCTCTTCTCATCTTTGAATATCTTTCTGTACTGATTTCAAAGGCATCCATTGTTGCAGTTTCTGGCATACAAGGACATTTTGTTGTGATTCAGCCTGCACTTTTTAACTTAATTTTTAAGGATTGAGACTTTTATTCCTAATGTCTGCAAAATACTGCATATAAAGATTTCATTTATCACTGTCAAAACTGGAATATATGAACAGAATCAGTTTTATTTAAATGTATTTTTTTAAATTTTTCACATTTACCTTCAGAAAGGGATTTATTTGGTATTTTAATGTACTTTTCAAATTATATTTTTCCTGCCAGTGAGAAGAACAAAGTTAGGTATCTCGGGAAGTGTTTGCATCCTGACAAGACCAACTAAAAGGGCAACGAAGCTGGTGAAGGTTTCTGGAGCACAAATGTGATGAGCAGCAGCTGAGGGAGCTGGGGGTGTTGAGCCTGGAGAAAAGGAGGCTGAGGGGAGACCTCATCACTCTCTCCAACTGCCTGACAGGAGGGTGGAGAGAGGTGAGGGTGGGTCTGTTCAACCAAGGAACAGGTGACAGGACAAGAGGAAATCACATCAAGTTGCACCAAGGGCAGTTTAGATTGGATCTGAGGAAGAATTTCTTTGCTGAAAGGGTTCTCAGGCATTGGCAGGGGTTGCCCAGGGCAGTGGTGGAGTCCCCATCCCTGGAGGTATTTAAAAGACAGGTAGAGGAGGTGCCCAGAGATATGGTTTCATAGTGGACAGGTACAGTTGGACTCAATGATCTCAAAAGTCTTTTCCAACCAAACTATTCTATGAAAAAAGTTTCAGTTTATAAACTGAACTCTACAAAATATAATCCATAAAACTGTGTTACTCTCTCCCTTAAAATATTTTAAAAGAACAGAGAGAATTAAGTTATTGCACCTGAAAAGAACTTCTGCAAATACCCCATCATCATTGCTACTCAACTGAACACAGTTTTAAGACAAAGACATTTGCTTGGCCCTACTGTGTGGTGTAGCAGACAAAAAAAAAAAAAAAGAAAGAAAGAAAAAGAAAGGAGTCTTTTAAGTGCAATTTAACTCTCTTCATTTAAATAGCTCTCTTCATTTAAAGCATCAGTTACGCTAAAGGCATAATCTAACAGATAAACAGTTAATATTAGTGCCCACATCACACTTGTTATGGGTTTTGATGTTCTGTGAAGAAGCATTAAGGTCACTGATGCCTGTAGTAAGTGTGATGTATATTTAGGAGAGTAACAGTACAAACACACTTAGCTGAATACTTACAGCCTTCAGTTACACAGATCATCATATAGTGCATATTTTTATAAAAACCACTCAAATAGTCTGACAAACGTAGGCTTGAACTGCCTACACACTTAATCAAATGTCCACGCTTGCATGAATCTGAAATACACACTCAGTGATTGGTCTATGGCAGAGAGCACATGCTCCATAATCTATATAAACTACAGATTTAATTTATTTTTAATATGTTGTAATTGGGAAAGCTTTCACTAGCTGGCAGATACCACTGCTTGGAATGACTCGCTGAGTTACCATCTAGTAGCCAAAACAAATAGGGACAGAGGTGCTAATGCCACAGGCAGCACATGGGCTTGGAAGGGACTTGTGGCTTGCTGACTTCAGCATCCTGCTTGGAAAAGACCCTTGGACTTTTCTTTTTCCCAGGACTGGACTGCAGATGACAGTCCCAGATGTGTTTCTGGCTTTGCTGTAGCAGCAAAATGTTATATATTTGCTCCATTCTATATTATCATCTGCTGCATTGGGTTTCTACAACCCTATGCATTTCAAACAGAATTCCATTTTCAGTCTAATAAAATGAAAGTAGATGGAGAAAGGCAACCAGGCTGGTTAACATGCTGAATGGGTGGATACTCCTTACCCCACCATGCTTTGAGAAACCCCTGCTCTGCAATATGACACCTACTGGTTTTTTTTCCCTGGAAAAGGGAATGAAAGATTGATTGTTACTAACTTAACATGTCACCCTCCAAATATTCTGTTCCCCAGAAGAGGACTTTCAGGCATTGTTTCACTAGATGAATTGCCTGTTTACTATAAATCTCTATGGGAGAACAGGATATGTACAGCCCAGGGTGCCTCTTCCTGTTATTCAGTTTATCAGCCCCAGTCCCAGGTACTTGGATCAGCAGCAGCTGAGCCAGAGAGCTGTCCCACACAGCAAACCTTCTCCTTTAACAGGATTACTGACCTCATCTCTCCCTCAGCAAGACTGCCATTGTCTGGAAATTTGATAAACAGCCTCAGAGCTCAATTATTTATTTAATAAGTTTATGATTAACCAATCTGCTGATTAAGCTTTCATTAATTAGGTTGGCAGGAATTCTATTTCAGATGGATACTGGCCCCTAATGTAATACATTTCCTCTAGGAGCAGGGTTGGGGATCTCTGTGTGAGCCCTGGTGTGTGGCGTGCCCCAACACTGCTCTGTCCTGCCGCAAAAGCACCTGCAAAAGCTGCTTGGGTGGCACCTGGGGCTGCTGCCCCATCATCGGGAAATGGTGGCCCTTGGGGACAGCTCGGCCCAGTTGTTACACCTGCTGCAGCTCAAAGAATCTCGCTCCTCTCTTCTGAAGTCTCGACAGACAGTGCAGAGAGAGGCAGGCAGGGTTTATCTAGGGCAGCCACAAACCTCACAAGCACAGTTTCAAAGAGCCTAGCCTGTCATGTTGATATCCACGCTGCTCTCATCTGGATTTGGGTGGGTGGCCCACCCCTGGGAGGAGCAGAAACTCCTTTCCTCCTCTTTGCAAAGAGTTAGAGAAAGCTCATGGCTTCATCTCCACCTTTGTCCTTTGCCACACGCTCTGGAGGACGGAGTTCACTGGGTGCTGCGATCCGTGCCTTGTAGGGTGCCTCAGTAGAGGGGGTGGGATGCTGCCACCTTCCTGCTCCACCTCAGACCCTGCTTGGACTCTGCTTGGTAGGGAAATCAGAATTGGGCTCAGGGATTAGTTCCAAACTATCATAAATGATTAAACCTTTTCCCATCCTCAGGGGATCCCTTGTCTCCTTTCTCAGGCAGGGCTGCTCTCTTGTCAGTGTTAGCCAGCAGACAATGGTGCAGGGGATGGCAGGATGCCTTTGCCAGCTATTTTATGTTCCTTAATGTCCTCCCCCTTCCAGGTGCAGGGCTGAGGGTTTGGTGGCTGCCTTTACCTTCTAGCTCTCAAAGTGACTGTTGGCAAAACACAACCATGCTTGAACGGCAGAGGGAAACAGGACTGACCAGAGAAAACTTATGTCCCTGCTGAAATGCCTGAGAAAGAGGGTTGAAAGACAAGATGAAAGACAAGGTTGCTGGCTGCAGCTGCTTTGAGTGCTGCAGGAAGGGAAGCAGGGATGGGGGATAAGAGATGTCATCCCAAAGCACAGAGCCCTGCAGCTGGAAATCAGACGTGTGCACTGCTGAGCTGAAGCCTCTGTCAAAGGAGCAGCAGTTCCGGAGGCAGGGAGAGCTCAAAGAGACTCACGCTGAAGATAGAAGCAATGTACAGGTAAAGATGATGACAGTTCTTAATACAGAACTCTGATGTCATTGAAATAAGGTTTAGTATTTTAATGCTGACTTACTTTACATCTTTGTCAGCCTTTGTCAGGACAGTGCGTGGGGCAGCCATGCTCAGAAGCGGTTTGCTAACACAAGCTGATGGCACTGGTGTGTCCATCCAGGGCTGCAGTGACGGCACTGCCACCCCAGTGACGCTCTGACGGACCACAGGCAGCCCCAAAGGAGAGAGGACGGGTGCTAAAGCTCTGTTGGACTAAGCAAGGTTTAACACTGCTTTTGGGGGGACTGGAAAAGGGAGTCTAGGCAAAGGGGAGGCAGGTATAACCTAGACTCTCAATGTCAGACCCTGCATCTCATTCCACACATTACTAACCTTGCAAAGACTCAGGCTTTTCTGTCTTGCTGTAGCTAAAGGCCTGATGAGATCCCTGTGACTGGCAAATGAGCCCACCTCCCTTCCAACTCTGCCTCCCAGCTGCCTGCTCTCAACACCATAGCACTAAATGAGATTGCTGGCAACACTGCAGCTGATGAGTCCCTGCTATCTGACCCACTCTCCTAAATGACCCAGTGAGGCAGAAATTCTGGCAGACCAACATTTTTACCTCCCTCCTTGATAGCCAGCTCTAGTACTGACAAGAGGAAAAATCCCAGCTTGGGTTTGCTGATCAAAAGACCATTAGCTAAGGATTTTCCACAGCATTTCTAAGGCAAAAGGGAGTAGACAAGCAAAAGCAATACAACCATTATCGTAATTTCTGTGCCTCTTGTATGCCTGGGTCAGGTTTGTGTTGGGTTACACTACACACATGTTCAGCTTCACTTGGCACATACATATTTGTGAGCTAAAATCTCCAGCTGCATACAAACATAGGTTTTATTTTGGTATACTTACATTTTTAGCTGCCTGACAGGAGCTGGAGGTGAGATCAGAGGAACAGAAGAGTTTTAAGAGCAGAAGAAAAGAGGAGAGAAACAGCCTGAGGGTCTCAGCAAGCAAAGTTTTATTTCAGTACCACTAAGGGACTAGTGAGTGTGTATAGAAGACAAGGAGTTCCTTGCCTGAGGAAATTAAGATAGAAAACAGACTGTGCATAAGGAGTACAGACAGGTAAAATTGAAGGTGTTTCAGTGATGTATGATTCCCCTTGGTTCTAACTTAAGTTTGAATTATCTTTCAGTAATTAAGATTTACCACAAGCTTTACCTTGTATACACACATGCTTAAGCACAGTGAAAGCAGGTTGAATTTAATGATGAAAAAGTGGAGTGCGGAGGGTCAGCTTTTTTTCACTGATAAAAACTTTGCCAGATTCTGTGCTAATTCCAACCCTTTTTAAAGGGTTTTATAAGAAATGACCTGCCTGCCTTTCAGCCAGGTGGTGCTGCCGGGTGGACAGGCAGAGGTGAAGGGGAGGGAAGAGGAGACAGCAGCAGGGAGGTGCTGGCTGGGTACTGCACATCTGCAGATGGAGCAGACAGCAGGACGTGCAAGGAACAAAACCCTACAGACTCCAATTTAGAGCAAAAGACATGAGGAAACAGGGGTTGTTATCTCAAGGCATGGTGGGATTTCAGAGAGCCTGTGCAGAGATACAAGCTTGCTTTGTTTTTCTTTCTGCTATGCATTTTTGTAGAGAAACTAATTTGCCCGTTCATTCTCTGTTTTGAATCAAGAACACAGATTTCCATTGCCAACCAACTGCATGCAGGGCTAGTAGTATCCACTGTCATCTTTCCTGCCTTATTATTTCTCTTCATACAACAACTTCTCAGCAACTTTAAGTCATACTGCATCTCAAATTACCCTGAGGACAGAAAACAAGGGTGATGGAATTATGTGTCCTGGAGACAACTTCATTGTGAAGCAACATCAGAAATTCTCTCTGAACACGTGGGCTGGGGTGTTTGCAGGTGATGGGGAGCAGGAACGAGGTACCAGTTCCCCTGAGGATGGAAATCCAAGCAAGTGCAGGGAGGATGAAAGAGCTGTGGTGTGTGTACACACACATACGTTCAGTAACTCACTCAGACCTGGAATCTCTTTCTCACGCACAATATGCTGGAAAGAACTTGGCTTTTGCTAAGACTCAAACAGAAATAGCTTTTACACTCAGATTTCCTGACAGTCTCTCCACCCCACTAATGCTGGCACACACAGTGCTTAAAAAGGACTGGGAAAAGCTGTGAGCAGAGTGAAAGGGTGGCAGAAAATTCTCTCTGCTTCCAACAGACCTTTGTGGTTGCTAACAGCTGCGCTTGTGAGGTGAATGGAAGGGCACCATTAAGCTTTGGGGAACAAAAAACCTTTCATTCTCTCCAGGTCAACATCAGTGGAGGAAGCAGAGATATGGAGGAGATCCAGGGACTGACAGCCTTGTCCTTTTCAGGGATGGCACCTAAGCCAAAATTTGGGGGCACTGGGATCTGCTGAGCTGTCTTCAACAGAGTCTCTCTTTGGGCAGTGTGTGCACCAGGGGAATGAGAAGAAGAATTATTTTCCCATCACCCAATACATAACCCAGCAAAGCCATCTGATTGAGGGGATGTCTCCTGACTTGGAGCTCACAGGGATAAAAAAAGAGGAGAGACAGAAAAACAATCCAAGCTGGCATTTTTCTGTCCCCTGCCTCTGTGCCCCAGGCGCCTTAACTCACATTGGCTCAGCCCAATGACAGAAACAAGGTTTATTCCTATCAAGTCTCCAGGGTCCAGTAAAACATAAGGGAGGGGAAGCTGCATCTCCTCTCCTGACCATGCTGCGACAAAGCTGTCAGAGCAGCTCTGACGGCACCACCTCTGCAGCAGTGTTTGGTGGGAAGGGCATGGGGAGCCATTGCTCTTCCACATCCCTCTGGAGAGGATGGTATTGGAAGCCAGAGGCAGAAAGTATATTCTTCTGTAAATTGCAGCAATTTGATGCTTAAAAGCAGTGAATTGGAATGAACAAGAACGTCAACCAAGTGCCTCTGCTGTTTCTGTGCTGGTGAGAGTGCTTTAAAACAGCAAATACCAATAACATGGAGAAGTAAATTTGGGGCTAAACCTACCACACTCTGCTCACTGGAAATGCCTCAGTGGCTGGGACAGTGACCGTACGGTTTCCTTACTTTCCCTGCAGTATTAAATGCACTCTGCTTCCTTTGGCTGACCTAATGAAAAAACATATTTACGATTCACCACTGTCTCCATAATCTGATCATCTGCAACAGACCTCACGAAGGTCAACCAACACCTACCAACGACAGTGCAAGGTGATAGGGACCTGGCAAGGCATCACCCTGAGAGAGCTGGTGTTTACCAGGTACATCTGACAGTCTCCAAGTGAAGCCAAAAGTCTCCGAGTGAAGGAGCAAAGCAAAAGTCACTGCCTGGGCAGACGGTACCCATGGGATACTCTCCCTCTGGAAATCTCTGAGGACCAAGGCCACAACTTGAAGTCACTTGGGTGACTTCAACGCTGCTGCACTGGCACAGGGATCCATATGTAGCAAACCCCAGAGGCTTTGAAGGACTGACCCAAAGAACAGGTTTCACAGTGGTGTCCATTAACAAACCATGACATGCCACTACTTACCCTTTCCTTCCACCTAACCCTGTTTCCTCCACAGAGCACAGCTCAGTACTAAGCCTTTCAACAGCCCTGTTTGCTAACCACTGCTAAGGGCCCCCTGGAGCGCTAACTACATGATGAGTACTCAGGAAGCCAGAGTAAATAATTTGTTGAGGTGAAGGACTGGAAGAAATGTACTCACAAATCTTCATTTTTAGAACCTCAAATATTCTCTGTCTAATTTTTCACAATTCTGTGATTTTGCCTCTGGATTACAGACCTTGTCTATGAGGTTTCAACTGCAAAGTTGTTTTTTTTGTTGTATCCTGCCTTTCAAAAGTTTTAGTATTGTTCTATAACCTTGTTAGATGTAACAATCAGCTTTTCATAAGCATCTCTTTGTTCTGAACTCCAAGACCATGAAAGAGAATTTATTTCTTCTGGGCTACAGGCAACACATCAGTTTGGTCCAGATCAGCATTCATTCTTTCCCAAAGCAACCTCTACACCTTTAACAGTCTTGAACATCTGCCCATTGCCTCCACTCCTGCCCTAAAATCCTCAAGAGAAGATCAAAACAATGTTTTTCAAGTAGTTAAAATAGTAGACCTCATTCTCCAGCACAATTTTTAACTTTCTCTGCTTAAAATCCATTCCCCCGTCCTACAGAAAAAAATGCATGGGATGGAAATGGAAAAAAAGCGTGGGATGGGAGGACTAATTAGCTTTTTTTTCTGCTGTTCTTTCCTATAACTACTGGTGGCATGCAGCAGGTAGGGGTTTGTGTGTGACAGCCAGCTTCTGGGTCATGATCTTTTCCTGCAAAGCCCCCTTAAAAATCCAAATTACAGGAAAAAAAAAACCCTCTGCTAATCTTAGATTTAAGTGCCTTTTCCAATGGCTGACTGAGACATCACCAATGCCAAGAAGAGCTCAAATTGGTCTATGAAATGGAGGTATTGTACAGCTGCTTCAGCAGCTGCTTGATTGTCACTTGTGCTACACCTCACGTGAACACATGCACAACCACCCTGAATCTGGTTCTGCTTTGTAATATTCCATCACTACACTCTGTGAATGCCCTTGTTTTGCCAGGACATAGCGGGTACAGGGAATCTGCTGCTTGCTGGTATTGAAAGATCACTCAGCATTGAGAACCATGGATTAAATGCAAGACAGGAAACACATCTGAAATGAACAAATTTCCCTGTGTGTGCACTGCAGTCAAGAAGAGATACAAGCAAAGGAGAAAATTAGTTTTAACATGTTCTTAAATTCAATCACTGTACAACTGAGGAGGGTGGTGAATTAAAGAAAAAGAACAGAGAGCAGTAATTAAAAAGAATAACATTTGTAATGGAGTGAAAATCATGTAGCAAATAGGTTTATCTGGTTTACCAGTGGTCATACGAGTGCTTATGGAAGAGATCTGCTTTGTGCCAGTGTGCTCAAGTTACCAAAGTCTACCTCTGCAAATCCTACTGTGTTTGTGTTGAGAGCCCAAGAGATAACTAGATAGGAATTAGATAGGCTTTCCTGGTAATGAGTAGAAATTATATGACATCTAAAAAAATAACTGGAATCCTAACTAGGAATAGAATCACAGGACACTTCAAGTTGGAAGGGACCTTGTAAGCTTTCTAGCCCAATGTCCTGCTCAAAGCAGCATCAGCTATGCAATCACATGGGGCTGCTCAGAGCTTTATTCAGTCAGGTTTTCAAAACCTTCAAGATGGAAATGACACTACCTACCCTGGCAAGGTTTTGCAGTGTTTGACTGTCCTCATGGTGAAAAAAGATTTCTTCAAGGTGATCAAGGTTAGAAAAGAAACAGGTTGGGAATGAAGTACCCACTAGATGCTACAGGTGATTTACTGCCAACTCAGGCATGTTGCTATTATTTCTCGCTAGTGCAGAGGAAGTTTCACATGAAGCTTTTCCACTCCTCTTACAACTCTCCAGATTATCCTGGTCATCTCCCATCTGATGGTCATTACCAGGTAAATGCAGACAGCTGGCATTGTCTTTTCCCACTTTACTCCTGCCCTTTTCCCTTTCTCTGTCTGCCCTGTCCTGAAGCAGAGGAGATTGCAGTCTGATTCTAGGTAGATGAATGTCCTGTAGACCCCTTGGAGATGCTTCAGTTCCGCTAGTCCATGAGACCCAATGCATCCACAGCCTTTTCTAATGTGGTCATGACACTACTTTCTAGGGAGGTGGAAACTCCCAGGTACCCATGAATGTTTAATTGCAGATAGAAAGAAGAACATTGGCAATAAAGGAGCTAAGATCACCTCCTTGTGTCCTTGTGTTACTCATCATCCCCTTTCGATGAAGGACAGCAAAACCCAAAGGACTGTCCAAAGGATCCAAAGCCATATTCAAGGACTATTGTGTAGTAGCTCTTCTGCCCGTAGGTAGAAGTGAGTCAGCTATGTGACCTGGGAGGAATTAAAAACATAACATCTGCCTGCACAGAAATAACTATGTCAAAGTTTTGTGTTCACATTTTGCTTCACTCCTTGCCCCACAGATCAGAGACTTTGTAAAGCCACATTTCAGCCTGGTAGTTAAAGCATTTCAGGCAGAAAAAGGAATCAAACTTGAGTCTTCCATGTTCTGGATGAAAGTCTGTAGTTAAAAAAGGCACAGCTGTTTTGTGACATGAGCCTCCCAAACTTTTCATAGCCAAGAACACCTTCTACATTAGACATGAATTTGTGAACAGTTTTGGAACAACCAATTACATACTCTTTTAGTGAACTTACAAAAAAAAAAAAAAAGGCCAGTGCTAGCGTTCACTGGGGAGTTTATGCCCAAGATACTTGTTTTATCTTTAAAAAATTGTAAGCAAAACCTGAAAATCTCGATTTTAAAAGCAGCCTCCATTCTGGACTCAAACTACCCATGCCTGACAGCATTCCTTTAAATATTAAATACGCTAGCCTTCGTCAAGACATATTTTTAGCACAGTGTCATTTACGACGTCAAGCACAGTTCCTCAGATGAACTCATCCAAAGTACAATTGTCTCCCTTGTACTATTCATCTCTTCTCTCAAGCTCCTAGTCCCACAATCAGTATTTAAAATAAATCAGAGCAATTATTTCTTTTTTTCTAAATCTGCTCTTACTTTTGGGCTGGGTAGTGACAGGGAACTGTTTTCAGGCATGGAGCAGCTGGTGTTACTCAGGAGCTTGGTTGCAGTGAGGGGGCTGCCAGAAGCCTGAAGTTCTGAAACACCTGGTGTGATTAAACTTTCTTCTCATAGCCAGCTCACCATTTACTCATGTCAGAAAGCACTTTAAGCTCATGAGCTTCAGACTACTGAGCTAGACAGAACTGCATCATTCCTCTAGAAGACATCAACACCTGCTGACTTGATTGCACCAATTTCATAGCAGTGAGCAAAAAAGTGGGTATTGTCTTGCATTTAGAGCAGAAGGTAGAAAAAATCAAAGTTATAGCAAACATAACATGATGGTTTGGGGTTTACAGTACAATTGCCTTAAACTCCTGTAGAGGATTTATTTTATTGTGCTATAAACAATGATACTTTACAAGACAGAGAATTGAAACAGTTCCCTATTCAGAAAGGCTTAGGCTGAATCAATTCAGTCTCTTCTCAAAGTAAGCAGCAAGAGGGGAAAAAAAGGCACAGAGATAAAAAAAGAAAAAAAAAAGAAAAATATTTGGGCAGAGTTCACAGGTGAAAGGGATATGAAGAGGTGGACAGGAGTCAGTGGGAGGCAATGGCTCAGCTGTGCAGTTTTAAAAAGTGAGGACGGATGACTTCACTGATAAAGTGGGAGAAAGCCTGGGAGAGGAGCAGTTTGCAAAGTGGAGTGGAGAGAACAGGAGTCTACTACTGGTACTGTGCTGAGGCTGGAAGCAGAGACAAAGAGATCGCAATATTTACACGAGAAGCTCAAAATGATTCTTTGAGCAAATACATGAAGACTTGGATCTATCTGCCAAGGACATACTTGTTACCCCTTCTCTACTCTTGTAACTGGACCTGGAGAAAGAATGCAAATATTGTCCATGGGGCATGCTTTTTGTAAAGGTTAATTTAGAGAGAGGATTTGGGGAATGCTCAAATGTTTTAAAATCTGATGAACAATTACCGGTTTTCCTTCTGGAAGAAGCTATTTTGCACAGTACCAGACTGCGACTTTTCATTTCCATGAACGATGCAATAAATGCACACCCTCAGCACAAGCTGTTCAGCCATGATGCAGGCAGTAATTAAAACTTTTTGAATGACAGTTTTGTTTAACAACTGGAGAAATGAGATCAGATTCTCCAATTACTGCTGTGACTGTACAACTTCTTAAATAAAATCTTATTTTGGTTAGTATGTGGCATCTATGAAAACATCTTAATTTTCCTTTAGTAAGACCCTTTTTATAGAGAATGGCTCCCACGTGGAACAAGAAAAGAGCTGTGCCAAAAGCTTGAGGTTTGAAAGAAAAGGAGGAGAGGTGCCAGAAGACTTTCTGCACACAGCAGAGCAGAAAGGCTGTGACTGGTCGGGCTGTGGTCTTTCCTGGAGAGGCCACTACCTTGTTACTGACAGGTGTGAAGCTACTGTCAGGGAACAGGTAAAGCTCCCTCTTTGTCCAAGAAGGGATTTGCAAGATCCAGAAGCCACTCTGCACAACTATTCCCAAAATCTCCACTGCAGTTTAATTCCTGTTCCTAAAACTTCTCTATAAATCAGTGGTCTTGGCTGATGTAAGAGGCTGGTGTTATCTCTGACCTAAAGCTGAGATGCTGAGAATAGCTGAAGCTGCAGTAGAGTTGTTTCTACCAGTCTGCTAACCTAGGCAACAGCCTCTTTTGCATGTGCTCATCGTAGGCCCATATTGCTCCATGACCTGCTTCCAAGAGCCCTCCCTCCATGAAGAACCATGGAAGAAACCGCTGTGGTTTCCTCTGTGCTGCTCCCTGCTTTTGGGAATTGCTCCGCCTCAGACCTCTGAACCAAAACTGATGGACATGCTGAAGTCTGACTGTTGCTAACTGGGCAAAAATTGTGCTTAGTTTGCTGCTGTTGCTTCTATCCTACCTCTTCTCCACCATTTCACGTGGTACCTCTCCCTAACTGCCACGTTAAGAGCTTGGCCACGCAGATGGTGCTTTAGCTGCACCACTTGCTGGGCCTGGCACACTGGGGCTCTGCTGTCTGCTATACTTGTCCTTGGGTTCAGAGAAGAAGGGCTCCTTGGATGTTTGCCTGTTCATGTTCAGCTGAGGTGAGCATCGAAGACCACCATGGCAGCTGCACCTAACAAGGATCCTGTCACTGACAGGACATATGATATTGATGACATCCTCATCTATTTTGCTCTCCTGCTGTGGCACACCAAGGTTTGCGTGTTTTTCTGAGCTCTGAGCCTTCAAAGGATCTTTTAAGATCGCGGAGAAGCAACATGAAGTTTTCAGGGTGCTGTGAGCATCCTCTGTGCCTAACGATAGCAATTAAAAAACAAGAACAGCAGTGAAATTCCCATACCAACACAAATCCTTTCCCTTTGAGAAGTGTGTGTTATTTCTACAGCCTGGTCTGCTGATGGAGCACTTTAGCCCCAGCACTCAATAAGCAGAAGGTAACCTTTCCTAGTTAAGAGCTGAGTGTGCAGCACAGAGAAGACAAAGGGGGAGCCCACATCACTGAACAGTCAGAACAAATTCAATTAACCATCAGGTACAGTTTAAGGCTCATAATTAATAAATCAAACACATTTAAAAAAATGTATCATCCAATACTATCCACGGATGCTATTGTCCATTCTGGAGACAATTTACATTAATTACACTGGGCTCTACTTGCTTCCCTTGAGTGCTACGCAAAAACTCATCTACCTATGGAGACATCAGAAGGAACACCTGGGTAATTCAGAACTGGGGAAACGTTCCCCTGCGGTGGGCCAGAGGATCAGGTGGAACCTACATTTAAGGACACAGGGCCCTGAGAAGCCAGAAAACAGTACTATTGTCCTTTTCTGTATCAGTTTTGTCAAAGATGCCAACACTTGAGCAAGCAGTGTTGTCAGTTTAGCTGGTGCTAGTCTTCTTAATGTCAGGAATAAGGTGTAAATCACTTTTGGGGACATTACTGTCTTTTAACCAGCTCTCTACGTACTTCATAGAAAACACTGATGAGAGGAATACATACTGTGTAACGAGACCTCTGAACAGACCACCAGTGTACCACTGCCGTGGTGCTGCCTGCTGGAGTTAGGCTTCGTTAGTCCAGGTAGTTTTCATTCTCATCACTACTTCAATTACTGAATTATTCCTTCCTTCTATCAGAGAATCTCAATAATTTGCTTAATTTGTTTTGCCTTCTGAGCTGCTTTTCAGATTTGAGGTCACAGATCATGGTGGGTCAGGGCAAAGACAAGAACCTGTAATTTGCAGCTCTGGTCTTCTGCTTCAGGCACAAAACTCCCATTAAGACTCCAGATGCTTTGGCCCATTCTCATTACAAAGTAAAATAATTTGTGTAGAAGCAGATCTTCAAGATTAGCTCTCTTTCCTAGGCTATCAGACCCGTAGGTACTGTAAAAATTTTGAGTGATTAAAGGATGGCCAGATAATGCCCAACAAAATGATTCAGCTACCTTACAGCCTCCTCCTTAGTAACTTTTTATCTGCAGGTGTATTAGCCAAGAGTGGTGTGTGCAACAAAAGATGTGAGTGGGTGTGTGTCTATCGGCTTGTGAGCTGTGTGGGTACCCAGTAACTGTTCCCAGGAGAGGTGCATGGATGATGGTGGAGGGCTAGGAAAGCCCAGTAAATTGCAATCAAATTGCAATGATAGAAAGACTTGGCTCATTTGGTGAACACCATGCCACATCATGCTTATATTCACGTGCTCATGGGACTTGCCGACTGGTACCTTCCTCCTACCTCTGTATCACCCACTTGCACACTCCCTCCCACCCAGAGCTCTCTGCTGAACTCTGGTGAATTGCTCTGCTCCAGTTTCTCTTAATGGCTTTACTGTTCGCCTGAGCCTGCGTCAGCTACAGTGTCTCACACACCTCCTCCTTTCTGCCCCTCTATTTCTCCTCAAACTCATCTGTAATAATATGCCTGTCACAACTGTTTTTCTGTCCTCATCTTTGCTGCTCTGTCTGCAGACAGCCCTAGTGCCCTAATGTGATGCAGCTGTTCACTCTCTCATCCTCTCCAAAAAGAGCCTGGAGATATCCTACAGGAAGGATACTACAATAAATCTGCGCATGCAATTTCTCTTATAAATGGAAAGAGTAATAACACACGAAATAATGTTTAAATAAATTCCTCCCAAGCCCCAGGAGACCTTCGAGTGGTAGGCTGCACTTCTATCTTCATGAAGAAAATCAATAGCAGTGCTATATTGACGCTGTGCTCTGGCTTCCACATTACTCATCCCCTCCGTACAAAGTACAGACTGTGTTCAAGGAAATGGGTGCTCCCAGGGGAGGAAAACGGCTTTGTGCACTCAAGGTAATGATGTCACTTGAGGTCGCCATGCAAACAGTTATGGATATGGAAATCTGCAGTTTTGTCAATAGAGCTGGAACCTGGGGACCTAGCTTAAGAGTTACAGCTTTTTTATAAAATGTTGCCCTAATTTACCTGCAGAGTTTCTTCCCAGAAACAACAGCTGCTGTACCTAATTAGCATTAATCGCCTTGTTATAGAGAAACAACTGGGAACAGCACAGTACTTGAAGTACTGACAAAAGGATACACTAATTGCATTGATTTGTCCAGTATACTACAACCTTCTCTTATTATTTTGTTTTCTATATGAAGCACTTACAAGTCTTACAAGCTGTGAAGCAAAATGGGAAGAGATGACACAGAAAAGGAGCCACAGAGATACAGATGCAGGCAGGTACTGAGCCATTCAGCCTGTGCAAGATACTTGCTGCCTGCTCTGTTTGGGACAGTATCTCCCAGTTATTCATCTTGACCCGTGGCAAGAACAGCCCTGGAAGGGGATCTCTGGGCAAGGCACCCTTCTGAACAGCACTGGGATAGGATGGTCTGCTGTGCACCTGGTGATTCTTTAATGGAGATGCTTTAGAACAAGCTCTGAACCCCCACCCAACCCTAGGAGAGGGAGGTTAAATAATTACACCAATTGAAAGATCAGTCTCAGGAACAACATTGGGAGATAAAGGCAGTCTGTCCTTTACTGGGATTAGAGACCACCTGTAAAGTTTCCATGAGAAATGCACCAGTTCTGTTATGTTGAACCCTAAGGGCTTTGTAGTTCTCAGCTCATCGACTGATATTTCCAGTACTACTCCTCCCTGATTGTACAGCAATTCAGCTATCTGCCATGAATGCACAGCAGCTAGGAAGGCAGGAGCTAACAACACAGCTTGTGTCATCAGCCTCCATCCCCAAATGGATTAACTCTGTTCACTCCAGTCTCCACCAAGATGGGGCCCAGCCATAAATTAGGTCTCTGGTTTTGTCCAAGTCTAGCACTCCACAATATGCTGTATTTCCTTGCAACGGGGCTTCTGTTGCTGTTTTACCCCTACCAGAGTTGCTTGTTCTAAGCAAACATAATTCCAATTATTTGCTCAAGGCTTTTGAGAATCTTGTTCATTAACAAGCAAGAATTGATACAATAGCACAAGTAAAATAATTCAGTGCTTGGAAATGGTGTACCCCTGGAGAATCCCCATTCCCATCTAGAGACTGTGAAAGCCAGAAATATGAACTCCTCTGCTGTCACCAAGTAAAATCTTAAGATGCTTATACATCCTGAGATGGAGAGGTGGGACTAATACAAGAAGAAACAGAAGCAGACAAGAAGCCTTGGTGGTCTCATCTGAGTTATCTCCTTGCAGGATGAGCACTATGGTTATGTGTTAGAAAATGACTTCTTCTACCAAGACTTCCTTCATCTCCCCCTTAGCCACCTGCTTGGCTCAGGCCCAACTATGGTGATTCACTTGCTCTCATCTCCTTCTTGTCACACAGAAAGGCAAAAGGCCAGGTTGGGGTGACTCAAGAGGCTTTTATGCTCACCCTTATTCTCTATCTAGGTCAAGAAGAGGAGGTGCTTACATCTAAATCAAGAGGTATCTCAGAGGGATGAAGGCTGCTGTGAGTGTCTCTGTCTGCCTGCCTCTCCTATATGTTCATCTGCAGATGGGGATGGAGGAGATTCACTGCCAAGCTCTGGGTGTGGTGGATGCACTGATGAAGATGCCACTGCCACAATCTCTCATCACCACTGTGCCCTGTTTTGCAGCACTCCAACCCATTGCCATGCTGCCCATTCTGTTTTAATACAAACTGTCAGGTCACTGACTGCTAGGTAAGACAGACAGACTGTCTGGATGGGGATTTCAGCCCAGAGAAGGTCAATTTAAAATGCAAAAGAGAAAAACAGATGGCATAAGCTTCATTAAAATAATATCTCATCTCTTGGGGATCCTGTAAGGATCCGTTGCCTTCCAGTGGATACCAAGCCCCTGAGATTTACACTTGGGGATTATTCTGTTCCCCCCTCTCTCCTTATCACAACTCTCTTTTGTTTTCAAAAGGCTTGTGGTATGTGCTCCATCTGGATATGCCTCCTAATAAGGATGTGCTGGAGACACCTCCTAAGCGCTAATGGACTCCCAGCCCCCCACAGTGCTGTTGGGAGCCTCCTTATCAAATGGTTTGCAAGAAGCATGGCTGAGTCTTGCAGTTCCTGACAGAAAGACAAAGCGAGAGTGTTAGAAAAGTAACAAATACATAATTAATATGGATACAATATCAATAAAGGTTGAAGATTATGAACTATATGAACCAGAAGATGTAATTTCCCCTTGGTGTGAGCTTCTACTCTTTTTTGATGTGGCCCCAACAGTAAGTTTAATGTTTTACTGTTCCACATATAAACCAGGTGTAACCTTTAGGAAGTCACTAGAAATATAAGCCATCTGTAAAGTTTTTCTTGTATCTAACTGACGTCTCAAGCAAACATGTGGCCAAATGTATTTATTCAGAGGGGGAGAAACAACCAAAGAAAGGACCATTCAAGCAGCGGGATAAATCTGTGTTCAGTGCATGCAGCACAGCACACTGTTTCTATCACACTTCAACCACTGCAGACTCTGGAAGCAAAAGTTGTATTCATGCTGGGTTGGCATTTAATTGAGCTCACTTGAACCAAGCTTCCAGCAAGCACATATGACAGATTTATATATGAATCTTTACAGAGTGAAAAATGACATTTATCAACCTTCCATCAGATCATTTGACATTTGAACAATTGATTCTGATTTAACAGTGAAAAATGCCATTATCCATATGGAAAATCTGCAACAGGATTAAAACCCTAGTTGCTACCACCCCCAACAATGGCTCTGTCAGTCAGGCTATTAAACATTCAGGTAGTACCCTAACTTTGCCTAGCCTTAAAGAGATTAAAAAAACTCAATCCAAATCCTGACAAGTTTAATGCAGAAGAGACAAAAAAAATCTAGCTGGATGAACAGGGGCCAGAACTGGGAGATGCAAGCTATTAAACTGCTTGAAAAATGTAAAGGGTGGGCAGATTTTAATAATAACAGCAGCAGGAGCTGATGTGGATTAAAGGCATGTTACACCGGTTACAGACAACACCGTTAGTCTAGTTCTCCCCAGGTAACCTAGAGCTCATCTAGGTATGGCTACGAGTAGAGAGTCGATCCAAATGCTACTGGATAGGCATTTGTCTGATTAGAGGCACACTGTTTCCACAGGCAGTGAGAGAGGTGTTTGAACAGACTTCTCTCTGGAGACAAAGCAGGAAGATGCTTATCAGCCTTGTAAGACAATTCCTTTTAAGCAGGTAGGTTTCACCCACTACTATCTTCATAATCATACTGTGGTCAGCACTGAGTATGGGCAGGAGCCCCAGCTGGGAAGGAGGTCCTGGCCATGATACACCTGTGTCTACTGCAAACACTCTCCAGACTTTTCCAATACCTCTCTTTGCCTCTTTACTGGTGGTTAGTAACATCCAGCAGTGGCTAAATGAAATAAAATTCTCCCTATGTGGAAAAGCAAAAGTTCTGGCAGAAAAGCTGATCCTTCTGTTGCATCTGATCCTTGGAAAAAAGCTGATAAACTCTGCAGAAGTGTGAATATGGCATATTTTCATGTATTAGCCCACTGCAATAATTAGTTACCTCACAATCAATTGATGTAATAGATTTCCTCTTCCTTAGTCACCTCCAGTTGGTAAATACCTGTTTACAGCAGATTGAGTTTCTCCTGCCTTATTTTTTCTCATTTCTATTATTCCAGTTTTCATGTTATTTTCTCTATGGTATTTCTGAGTCTTTGATGTCTCCCAAATATGCTATGACTAATTCTTCTTTGCCAACTCCTGCTTTTTGTGTCAAAGTCATTAACGAGCATATAAATGAAATGACTGTTGAAGTCCATCAGCAATCTCCTTTCTTCTGAGACCTTTCATTCAACACTACCTGATATGTTTTGAGCTCCTGGTTTTCTTGATTAACTGGCTTTGCTTAAGTACTTAGTTTATAAAACTGAGGTTTGTTACAGATCTACCTCAAATTACCTTTTAATTTAATTTGACTGAATTGAAATTGTGATCCCTGAATCCAAATCTATTTCCTATGATCAGGTCTCCTATAATGTCCTCATGACTTACCAAAGCCAAGTCTAAAATAGCACCATTTCCTCTTATGTTAGTGAATCTCTGGAGGATATTTTTATTGCCTAGAAATGCAAGAATATCTGAGACTTACCAATAATAGTATCAATTGCTGCCCAACCTGATTCCTGATGTTAAATCATCCAAAAAAACAATTGCAGTAGTAATTATCTCTCTAATAACATTACAGAACTCTCTTGGCAGTGAAAAAGGATCTTAGTGGCATATGGCTTGCTGGCATTGATAATCTTTTACCAAACTGTGAGTTGTGTTGTCATTAACACAAACTGCTGCTCCCTGCCTTTCATGAAAAGCAGCCACTGGTTTTAGAGTATTAATGACTCTGACTGCAGGACAGATCTACTGTCCCAATGCACTTGCATATCATGTATCTGTAGTCAAGGTCCTCCACTTTGCTGCATAATCGTGCTGTGTTTGCATATCCAACTTTCTGTCTTCCCCTTCCTAGCTGCTCTTTCAGCAAGATCTTGCCCATTCAACAACCTTCTTTTCCTTTGCTGTCTATGGATCTGCCCTGTGACATTCCTTTCTGCACTGCTGTGACCTGATCTATATGATTATTCAATTTACCACGTACTCAGGCAGAGCCTTGAGACCTCATAAGTGCTCTGCAGCTTTTTCCTGGTGTTTCTTTAAGGCTCCTCTTATATGAGGCCAACATTAGTGTTTGCATTAGTACTGCAGGTCCTTGGGTAAAACCTATCTATTAAGAACAACTCTTCATAATCACACACCAATGTCCAAACTTTCACAAATCTTCAAATCTCAGCTGTCTGCTGACCTTCCCTGTTACTTATTTGGTAGGGGCCAGAGCTATTCCACTGAACATCTGGGCACTCACTTCTTTCTGAGCCTTCCCCACCATGGCTTAGTCACCCTCAACCAGCTCCAGAAGCATCCTGTCAATGAAATTTGCTCTGATGTGAATGACAACCTGGGGACTGCTTGGTAAATTTTCCAGACCTAAGTTCCCATTTTTTATCCATGCTCTTGGCAAAAAGTACACTGTTCCTCTGTCCTTCATCAGGTTCTTGAGCCTGCGTGGCACAACAGTGGCTCAGGTTTTGGAAGCAGGACAGCCATGTGCAGATTTCTGTCCTCTTGCAAGCATTAGCCTTGTGAGGAAGGAGCATATTGTGCTAATCAGATGATTCTGTTTCCAGAAGTTAAAAAATATTGCTCAGAAATAGCATGAGTATTTGTATGTGAACCTTTACAAACCTACAAGCCCTCTATATCACAGTCACACAGCTCTATCTTTTCCTGGCAGTGGCCCAAGTCTCTGATACTTTCCATTTTGTTTGCAGTTATTCTGGTTTCTTTTTACAGTCCCTCTGTATTATCTTCATTCTTTATCTGGCCAAGCCTTGATCTTAGCTTGATAAAAATCTGTAGCTTTAAAAAGTTATGCCTTCCTTTCAAGGCATAGCTTCATTGCTCTACCTTACATGTTTGTAGGTCAGTCCCCTGAGCAGCAGAATCACAGATGAAACTGCTCTCTGAGTTGTTTGAGCCAAGCTGGCATGCTCAGCCACATGCATGCTGATCTGCTTACGATCCCACAACCACCTCACCACATTTCACACCTTGGATTCAGCCTCTTCACTCTCCATCAGCAAAGACTCACCTAATTTCACTTGAAGTGGGGACGGCTTATAGTTCATGGCTACAGTCTCTCCCTCTCTCGTATCACAATCTCTATCCGAAATAGATGCAGCTGTTGGATCCTGTTAAGAAAGAAAAGGAAACAAAACAGAATGGTTTAGCTAAAAGTTACGCAGTCTGTTCTCTAACTGGCTGTTAGGTGAGTCCATCCCCACCCACATTTAGAGGAAGCAGAGAACATGCTGGTGTTTTGAACAACTGAAAGGGGCAAAACACAGAACCTTGGAAACATATTTAGTATGCTAAAAGTGCCTCTGGAAATGCCAGATTTCAACATCAGACTTACATGATGGATGATACTGGGAATATAATGTGGAGGGTGGGTCATCAGTTCAAATTCAGCCTGGGCTGGCAGTAGTCCCAAATAATTTTCCTGTGATGGCTCTTTGGGGTCTTGTATGAAATGCATTTACAGTTTCAGTTGAGTTTTAAGTGGATCAGTCAACCTCATGATTAAAACTAAAAAACTCATGACCACCTGTGTGAAAGTCCAGCTCAGAAAGAACAAGGACTGAATGAATAGGAGAAGTCAACCCACGGTTCCTTTTGGGAGAGGGATGAAGAAGTCTGTAATTCCCATGCTGGACCTATTTTGTGGGTAACCAGAAGGACCTAACTGCAGTACCTGTCAGCACAGCACCTTTCACTGTCAGTGAAATCCCCCTGAAAACCAAAGCTCCCCAAACACGGAGTCCTTTCTGTCACGTCTACTGGCAGACAACCTAATCCAGGTAGTGTTTAACTCTATGGTTCAGCACATCAAAGGATCCAGAGAAAGACAAACCACCAATTCAGGCAGTTCTACCACTGCTAAAAATATTTCAAGTCCTTTCACAGCAAACTTCAAACCTGCTGGAACTATCTCTACTTAGCACCACAGTTAAAATTAAAATTGGTTTTCAAACATGTTCACTTCTTCCCACCCAGAAGCTAGAAATTAAATTGAACTTGTATATATATACATGTATGTGTATGTAAATTTGGATTTATAATAAGTAGAGCTGCACAGCACAGGGAAAACAAACATCCAGCACTAGGTCCAATATCTGAAGAAACCATCACTTTGTAAGAAATGGAACAAAGCATCAGAAACTAAATACTAGAAAATACCATTCCAAACTAGTGGATTGATTTTGTAAATTTTTCAGTTTCTGGAGTCTGTATTTTGTACACAATTTCTTATAGAAATGCAACCTATTATTTGGCACTGACACCTGTATGTAAGGCAGAGTCACTGAGTTTCAAAGCAAGGTACCATTGCTCTCAGTAAACAAATCACTCAACGAGCCACTGTTCCTCCCTCCCCAATGCCTGCCTTCTCTCTGCAGTGCATATTAGCTTTTTTTTAATACACTGTGCTTATGAGATACAATGTGAGTCTTCACTTAGGGTCTATCTTCACAGGAACTGGTCAAGTAACATATGGAGGGTTATAACGTTTTCCCAAAATTCTGCTCCTTTGTACTATCCAGTAGACTTTGACAGCACTTAAAATGGATGGTGCTCACAAGAGCTTTTATTAAATAGATAATGCTGAACTATATGCAGTTTCTTCTGCTTTCCTCTAAGGCAGTCACTGCTGTACTTTTCCTCTAACACAGCAGTTTAATGACTGGTTAAAAAGGTTAGAACAGGTTGCAAACAAACAAGCCATTCTCCAGGAGAACATAGTTGGGCATAAATTATTAATCACTTGCATTTTAGGTTAAAAATTCTACTGTAATAACCACACCAAATGACAAAATACAGCAGCTGAATGGCAAAAATACAGCAGTTGGAATTCAGTGAAGCTAAAAGTGAAGTGTTACACAGAAGAAAAATAATCCCAACTTTATAAATGAAAATGATGAGCTGTAGCTAGCTACTGTCACTCAAGGAAGAGATCCTGGATGACAGGTTCCATCAGATGCCCAACTAGACAGACCAGGACTCTTCAGCCAGGGAGAGACAATGGACTGGGGCTCTGGGAGAAGTCTGAATAATCCTGAGTGGGGTGAGAAGGTGAATAGGGATCAGATAGCCCTTGTTTTTCTACGGGCATGAGATATCAAGTGACAGTTAACATGCAGCAGTTGGAAACAAACTCAGTACTTAAGTAGAATAGAATAGAATATTTCAGTTGGAAGGGACCTACAATGATTTACTTCTCCACACAGTAGATGATATGCAGCTGTGGATGCTAAAGGGGCTCAGGAAAGGGTTAGAAAAATGAATGGAAGGAATATTAATCAAACACAAAAGCACTGCTTCTGGCTGAGCCTGCCCCAGGGACAGACTGCTCCCCTGTGCTTGTCCTCCTGGGGACACGAGACAGGTAGGTGAGACCTTTAACCTGACTTGAAGTAGCCATTCTTATTTTCTGAGTCAGCCTATTCTATGATCTCAACCAAAGACCAGTCTGATCTTAACCAAAGACCAGTTCTTGTGGTATCTTTGTAACATGGGATTGGTCTCAAACACACCCAGCTGAAAGGGCTAGACCAGAGTGCAGGCTATAAGAAAAGGATACTAATGGGAATGGCCAGAAAATGCAAAGGACATGACTATTTCTCAGCCATCCTAGAACCTCTCCCAGAGGGCTGTGTAAGGTGGTAAGTGTCAGGCCACTAGCTGGGTCCAGGCTTCTCAGAACCTTTTCTCTGACAGTCTGGGAAAAGGCAGGATACAGCCATTCTTAAGGAGAATGATTCCAAGAGCTAGATGCTTCCTAGTACTACTGAACACAAGTAAGTCCTCGGAGCTGCAATCTGCTGACTGCAGGAAAGCATGGGAGCAGATATGTTATGGTAAAGGACATGGTGCGATGGCTGCAGACTGTCTCCTGTGCTGGGCAGTCCAGCACAGGGACACGTGAGCTCACAGACAGCAGGAAAGGGGCCTGGACACCTGGATTAGCTCAGGTTCAAACTGTTAAAATTACGCTTAAACTCTTTAAATCAAAACTAGCCCCTACTTTTCTTGAGAGTTGATGTGCTGACATTAGTTGGTGTTCCTTGTGGGTGACCTGCCAGTGACATTAGACATCTGTTTGCATGAACAGTGAGAGGGGAGAAATGTTCTGAGGTACCTTTGAGGATCCAGACTCTGGTCCTCAATCAGAGGACTCAGCTGGAGCAATCTAAAGCTGGGCTATGGACCAAGCAAATAGAAAAGGCCTCTTAGACCTCCAGAGAAGACAAAGATTATTCTCAGAGAGTGATTCATTCCATCCTGTCTTAGACACTCATCTTTGAAGGAGACAAATCCATCCCTGGAGATGTGTGTCCCTTTCCCCACTGACTACAGAGGAAGCGGCAACTGGTGGAGACTGCACCCCTGCCTCTGACACTGGGGGTCGGAATAATGAAGGGCACAACACCAGAGTCTCCAATAACACCAGTCCACACCAGGGATTCATCTCAAAGCTTTGGAATGATACTTTTCTGCTGCAGCAGCATGGCACCTCTACAGCAGACTTGCTAGCGAACACATTACAGCTGCACAAGAGACCCAGGACCAGCACAGCTGGATCACAAAGCACCATCAGAGTCTGGGTGATCACCACTGCCTGCACAGGCCAGGTCTGCTCCCTCCAGAGAGTACAACGGATCCAAAAGGAAATGGAGCTGGGCCACAGACAGTGTCTCCAGTGCCAGTGGGTATCCATCCCCAGCCCAGCAGTGCCGAGGCGCTGTTGTATCTCCCATCCATCACTTCATATATGTTCTGCAGCAACTCACAGGGCTCCATAGTAACAACCCCGGCTGTGAGAATGACAGCATTCCCATGGCAGCTTGGCTGGAGCTGCCCCTTTGCACAAACACACTTTGCTTCTGTGCATACTGAACGGGTGCATTTCTCTCTCTATAGCTCATCCACCCAGAGAAACATTTACTTGACTAATTAGCCTTTCGCTTGTGAATGCCTATGAGCACACTGAGACTCACCCGTGGGCTTTTGCTATTGGAATTCACTTGGTGATTTTGTCCTTTTTTACAAGCCTCCCTACATTGATGCACTCAGCTCTGGCCCCCACATCAAAATCTCTGCTATGTGGAATGACTGGTCCCAGGTCAGATGATGTGATTTCTCTCTGCTCGCTGGGGAGAACACAATACTCCCAATCAAAAGGCAAGTTTTGAGATGTGGCTGCAGGGGGTCTAAATGGCTATGAGAATTTATATATCTACGGGATTTTTTGTTCCTGAGGCCTCCTTATGTCTTCATTCCTAGGGAAAAAATACATTCAATCAGGCCACTGCATGAATGTTTGTCTGGGGCCAGAGTTTAATCACAGTTGTGAGCATGTGGGGAGAAAACTTTGATTAAACTCTGGCCCCAGCCACATGTTCATGGCTTCACACAATGGACCTTGAAAACTGTCCTCCTGCTAGGTACAACCATGTCTTGCAGTGTGTACCATGTGCCATTTCTGAACACCAGAAATTAGTTCCAGTGAACCTTCATGGGGCAGGAGTGCTGTGAATCCTTGGTATGCAGGGGCACAGAGAGAAGCTGAAACCACTTTAAACTAAAATCAGGGATTTAAGGAAGATGGCATGCTCAGCAGGGCTTTTATCCTTTCTTTTTTTTTTTAAATCCCTCCTTTTCTTTTTGCAGTACTTAGCAAGAAACATGACATCTGCCATAATGCACCAGGTCAATAACCTTTTTACTCTTACTGTCTAGTTCTCCCAGCAACCTGTACTGACTACAGGGATGGGGGGGAAAATAGTCACAAACAGACAGGGGACTGTGCAGTTACACTCTGAGCAAAGGAGATGGGTGCTGGGTGCAAACACACCCTTCTAGCACCTTAGAAAATGCCTTGGAAAGTTCCTTTGCCTTCCTTCACAGTCAATACTTCTGATGTCTTGCAAGTTTAACAATCCTCTGCTTTCCACCCTGTAAGTCCTCTAGGATCCCAGTGCATGTGGAAGGGAACGGGCACATGCAGTTTCTGTGGCCTTCAGCTGTCTCTCTGGTCTGGAAGGGACCTACCTTAAAACTCATCCAGTTCCAACCCCCCCTGCCATGAGCAGGGACATCCCCCACTAGACCAGGTTGCTCAAAGCCTCATCCAGCCTGGCCTTGAACACTTCCAGGGAGGAGCAGCCACAGCTTCTCTGG
>NW_010313105.1:29506-46898 GCF_000700745.2 Antrostomus carolinensis
GAGCCTTCTCTTCTCCAGGCTGAACAGCCCCAACTCTCTCAGCCTGTCCTCACAGCAGAGCTGCTCCAGCCCTCGGATCATCCTTGTGGCCTCCTCTGTACATGCTCCAACAGGTCCATGTCTCTCCTGTGCTGAGGACCCCAGCACTGGAGGCAGCACTGCAGGTGGGGTCTCACCAGAGCAGAATAGAGGGGGACAATCCCCTCCCTCGACCTGCTGGCCACGCTTCTCTAAAAATCAGTCATTTTTACAGCCCTAAGAAAATGTTCTCCACTCTGATGTCTGTGGGAAATTCTATGATCATTAAAGTAGCTCTGCTTTTTGATAAAGCACAGGGGGAAGATTGCCCTTATCTTCAAGACCCAATATATAGAGCTTTAGACACCACTTCTCTCCACAGTTCAGAGGCTTTGGTCTGATTGTCATCAGCTGAATCAGTATGAGCTGACTGCTACGTTTGTTTCTCTCCAGTACCAACCAATGTTGTGCTTGTTGTCTCTTCTATCCAACTTAAAGATGCTGGAAGTCTCAGTACCAACACGTGTGACAGACCACAGAGAGCACTTGCCACTCGGCAGACTCTGGTTTTCTGAAGCTGCCCATGTGGATCACATGTTGCAAACAAAGGCTAACAACAAAGGACAAGCCCAAGTTATTTTCCTTCTTTCCCGTATTAATCATTGAGTTTGGAAAATCTGACAGATGTTACGTGTGTGAGAGGGTTGACTGAGCAGAAAAACAAGTGACAAACTGCATGCACCCCAAATACACACGGAACATTTGGGTCACCAAGAAGTTTCTATCATGTTGTCATTCCAGACTCTTGGGCTAGAACATTGCTCCTGCTAATAAATATTTATGCCTCAATTTCTCTGCTCTGGGAACAGAAAATCTTATGCCATTTGCAGATTCACTCTGCCTCAAGTTATGCCTATGTTATCCTGTGGAATGCGGTTGTAGGCAGCAGGCTTCTGGGAAGGGGACTCTGATGTGCACAGGTGGGTATGTAAAAGCACAATCTCACAGTGTTTTGGACAGCAGACCTCTGCAGCCTCTAGGTACCACTACAATATAGACATGAAATATCTATGAGCATAAAGTGCTTAAAAAAACCCTGGGAACAAAACCACTGGGATTCAAGAAGTGCATAGTCTGTCTATATGAGAAATGGCATAAAAGGAGAGGCTCAAAGGGTACAAGATTTATAGTGGATCAAGATGAATCCACCATATAGATGAACAATGGTCAGTAATAGCATGTTCAGTGAGAGAAAGGAAAGCATCACAGGGGAATGTATGGCAGGAATGGAACCTGCAAACCTCACAGAAGACTCTCTCAGGTTCTCCTTTGCATGCCTAAGGCTTCAGCTTAAACATCCACTTTTGGAGCCCGTTATTTCAAGGAAGCTATAATAATAATCCCCTCAGCTGTCCTATAGATAAAAGCTAGAAGCTACAACCATGCAAGAACACTGTAAGAAAGGGGTTGTTCAGAGAAGAAAAGAGAAGACTAAGAAGGGATGCAATAGCTGTCTTGAGATACAGAAAGGGCTGCCACAGAGAAAAAGAGAGTAATTTTTTTTTCATGTTTCTGATCACCAGAACAAGAAACAATTATCTTAAATTGGAGTAGAGGTACAAGGAAATATCAAAGAAAACTGCAGAGGTAAGGCTAAGGACCTGAACATTTGCTTGATGAAGTTATGGAACTGCTGTTGCAAGCCCAGGTTAGAAACTCATTTGTCACACAGAAAGTCAATAGAGCTGATCTGGTTTTGGGGCAGCCTGATATGGATTTGGTACAAGATCATAAGACCTCTGATCTTTTTGGGTCCCTCTAAACAAGACTCATGTAGGCAAACACCAGTGTATCCTGGGAACAAGAAGTTCTCCAAGCTTCCCTACCCACTTCCAAGGACCACAGCTAGTCTGCACCTTCTCTCTGGGTGAGATGAAGAAAACCATCTTTTTTCTAAGTCTTGCTTGTTGAAGAAACCCCAGAATCACAGGGTGACCAGAGCAGAAGGCTTCCAGGAAGACGCAGTTGTCACTTTTCAGCAACAAGTCCACATTGTTGGATCCAGAGCACCAATTGCTCATCTCAGCATTACCACCTCATACCAAAGTGAAAATAAATGGCATTTTGGTGACACAGCGACTGATGCACTGAAACACATTCTCATAGCTACTGACTCAGTTTCAACAAAGCAATAAACAACAACTGTTTATTGACTTTCTACTAGCTTTGCCAATGCACCAGTTAAAACATTGCTGTTTTTCTTTTCTGAGCAACTGCTGAATAGATCTTATTTAACAGTAACAGATTAGGCCTGCAATATCTACTATAAGATCCAGACTTTGAACCTGATTGATTTATAATTGTAAGACAAACTGGTACTTGAAACCATTTTTTTCAGCAATTGAAAAGCCAGCAGTGTTGATATTGCTGCACGCTTAAAACCTCAAGTCTTACTAATTAAATTGAACCAGAATGTCACTGAAATGACCTTTTACTGCGTACACCTGCAGTCAGGGTAGCTCAACTCACTGTCAGGTAACCAGGAGTTCAGATCTTTGCTTTGTTTCAAATGAGGGCAGAAGAGAAGTGCCAGTCTGCCTGTGTGTGCTGCACTGCTTGTGCTGAAACGCTCCCTTGGAGCCCTGGCCACAGAGGGTCTGCCCGACTGCCACGTTCAAGCTGAAGAAAATGCAGCAAACAGAAAGGCATAAGCTGTGGAAAGGGAACAAGACATTTCAGAGGTCTGTTTTCCTAATCAAATATGACATTTACAGCACAGGGAAGAAAGTTCCTTTTTTTAGATGATGATGATGTATGACTAATCCTCGGCATCTACGGTAAGAGAGGAAGCACCAATTCAGTAAGTAGACCAAATACTCTGGGAAAGCAACTGAGGGACAAGGAAGAAAAATGGGAGTAATTACATGATTTCTGTTAGATTTCCCTCTGAGAAACCAGAAGCACAAGCAGCCCTCAGTCCTTTTCTTTCAATCATGACAGAATATATTTAACATTCTATTTCCCTCCAGGCTCTGCTCATGCACATAAGCCATCACTGTTATCACATGCACTCATAGGTTTGGTATCTTGTGCTAACCTTACATGATTTAAATTGGATCATTAACATTGCAAATTAGAGCAATGCCACACTGCAGTCCCCACTGCCTGCAGCACCTGCCAAACGGCTGGCTTGCAATAACTGCTTAACACCAGCTATTAACTGAGGTATGTTTTCAGGATGCTTCAACATCAAAACATTTCCTTCCTTGTAAAGGATATATAAATGAGGACCTTAGACCTTCACTTTTGTACCTTTGACTATACAGCCACAAGTCTGAGATGCACCGTGAAGCACATGAGTATTTAAGGCAATAAAGCATCACAGCTTCCTTGGTAGCTGTTGTAAGAGTCAGTTTAGCAACTGGCATCTGGTCAAACCACGATCTCAAACACCCCAAACGACTTTACAGCTGTTCTTTAAACCTTTAACTCATGAGGGAGGACACAATCAAAATTATTAAAAACTGAGAGAAGTGTCAAAGTCAAGGTCATGGTGTGTTTGGAGGATGGAGGCAGGAACAGTAGCCCAGGCTCTTGACTACATGCTGTAGCTGAATCCTATAGAAAATTGCAATGCTCTGCACAGCCCTAGTGCTGCCCAAAAAGGGACCATAGAGGATCTTGTAGTGACTGAATCCATGCTCGTTGGTTAGTGTTTAGAGCTTCTTTCAAAGGTGTGTCCCATCTTTACTCCTTCAAGGCTTTAAAGGATCATCACCAAGAGGAAAAATCTATTTCCAAAGACAGAGTTGAGTTTTCTGCCTCAAATGAAGACAACCAGAGACTCTCCTGCATGGCAGACAGAAACTGTGCTTTCTTCCAGACAACCCCAAGAACCAGAGAAACTGGCTGAAAAAGTGCAAGACAAGCAATGCTATTACTACTGAAATGCTGTGGTTATGGGTATATACATGTACATCACAGATCCCCTCCACATGCAGCTAGGCTGTTCCAGCTGTACATGAAAGACGAGATCAAGGTTTGCCTGAAGGAAACACTAAAAATGTTGGCTGGTTCTGGCAGATACTGCAGAGATTATATATTCTGACAAGAATGTCCCAGAACAATACAAATGACAGTAGGAGAATCCTGTTCCAGTGATGTAAGTTCCCTCCAACATCCTGGAGATGGGGTAATTGCTTCCCTAGGCCATGCTTTCCATACACTGGATGCAGCATGGCCAATACGGTGTTACGAAGCTTTCAGAGCCTGTGGCTGTAAGAACAATAGCAGGAAAAGCTGGGAGGGCTCCACATCCACACCTTTCAACAGACCAAGGACTCCAATCAGTGGTTCAATGTCACAGCTATTACCAGCATACCTCTGGGGCCACTCGCTCTTTTCCAGTTAGCAGTTAGGATCCTTTTCTTAAGAAAGGCGGTTGATTTTTACTTGTTCAACTCCTATATGTGTAAGATGAATGAGGTCTTGCTTTTTGCTCCTGGAATACTCCTGGCACCTTCAATCCAATACCTCAGATCCTTTTCTGAGCAGTTTGATTGCTTCTCCTTCTCCAACAATCATTCTTCATCCTGTCTTTCTCCTACACTTAGTAAATCCCCCTTCACTCAGAGGGCAGGGTATCCGGCTCTGCAGGCTCTCTGACTGAGGTCTCAAGTCAATGACGAGACCGAAACAATGGACAATGCCATCTTCTGAGTGTCAGTTTGATGTCAGACATTTCTGGAATGAAAATGAGATGTGTGCAAACTGCAGAACTTTTTTTCAGCCTCTGGATTCATGTTGAAACCACCCTCTACATCACACACCTACTTTGTGTTTGCCTGGTCTGTTACCTTCAACCCAAGGAACCCTGGGCAGGGTGTTTGCTGTCTATACAAGCTGAGTTTGTACACCTGCATTTTACTCAGCTTGCACTCACAACCAAGGCATGGACAGATCTTGTACTGGCTTTCAGCTGGGAATCACTGCATGTCCCTTCAAGTACTCAGCCAAAAACAGCTCAGGAAACAGTGAAAGTCATCAGCATTGAAATCTCAAGGACTCAACACCCTGCTTTCTAGGGAAGTTTAAGATCTGGGAATGCTGCATAGCAAATGCAAACAGTTAGGATGTTGAGGGAAGCACAAACACCTGTGTATTTGTCCAAGACCAAAGCTGCCTCTGGTCCTAGACAGGAGGGATGCTGAGAAAACCAAGGAAAACAGACAGGCTGTAAGCAGGATCCAAAGAAAATCCTGAAGAAGCATTGTGGGGGTCCATCACTCTGGGACAGAGGTTTTAAAAAATTTCTCAGGAATAATAATGGATGCCCAGCGGTCTTCAAAGCTCTTTAACAAATCTATAAACACAGACTCTTCCAACACAACCCAAAAGATGAGCAGCTGCCCAAGGCTCATGCACCAAGCATATTTGTCCCACTGCAGACAGATGAGGATGTTGGTGGTTGACACCAGCTTAGCCTGGACAGAGCAGGGGACTCTGCCACAGCCCATGCATTCATCCCCACCCAGCGCTGTGGGTTCAGACAGGATCTTGGTGGGTAACACTAACTGCATTGAGAAGGCAGCACAGGGCAGGCAGGACTGCTCTTGTCCTCACCTCACCGTGCTCAGTGTGGTCACCACTTCAAAGTCTTCAGCACGTTGCCATGAGCATGGCTTGAGAAGTCACTTGCCCATCTTGCAAAGCTGGACCAGCATTAAAACCTTACCTGTTTCTCTCCACTAGTAGAGAAAAAGCCACCAAGTCAAGTGCTCTGCAGCCCTTTTCTCTTTAGCACAACACTTTCAACTCGTCCCAAGAGATGGAGAGCTCAATCATCAGATTTCCATATTTATAAGGAGAGAGTTTCTGTTTAGCCAAGCTTGTGACAGAAATAACCCCACAAACAGCAGCAGGAGCAGCAGCACGGCAAACATGTCTGAGGGGAGGGGTTGTGAAAGCCGAGGGAGATCTCAAGTTGCTCTCTATCTTGGCAGGGCTTGCCAGTCTAGTGAGAGAAATTGTGAGGGCACAAATCATTTCAGCTTTTAAAATAAGACCTCGCCTCGCCCCCACTCCCCACGCCTGCGTCTCCGTGACTAATTAGCATCCAGGAGGATACAGAATCTCCTCTGATAAAGTGCTGTTTGGCTCCCTTCTCCCCTGACACGTTTGTATTAGAAATATCCTCATTATGTGACTAATCAGGGAAGCTGAGACGAAGGCACAGGACTGACTTAAAGAGAAATCACTGATTTTTATAAACATGGCTTATAAATTATTCTATCTCCAAAGGGGAGGGATGCTTCCCCCTCTCCCAATCCTGACAGAAAAGTGCAAAATTGAGGTCCCTGAAGAAAAACCTATTTTTATTCCCAGACGTAGCAGCTCTCTCACCATCTCCTCTATTTCCTAAACTCAATCTTGATTCCCTCAGTTATTGCAAGGCTGCAGTTTACGCATCGCAAAGGTCCCGGAGAGCCTGCCAACCCTATGGTACCCATTGGGGCTGGGCTCAGCAAGGTGTCTGACAGCCCCAGCACTGCCAAATGCTGCAGATGGGAACTGACAAGCCTGGTTAGCATTTTACCACATTGAGCTTAAAAGTTAGTGGCACACAAAATGCCAGCCCGCCCCTTGAGAACATCTGAAGATATTTAGTGCTGTTATCTTTCACGTAGTGCAGTGGACTGAGCAAAGACCAAAGCACACCTTAAATACTCAGACAAACTCGGCTTGGCAGGAGCTGTTTGAAATAAAGCAAAAAGCATACCATTTAGTGGCAGGAGGAGAGTGTTTTTAAAGGAGAATTTGTTTCCTCTCCGTGTTCCCTGCAATGGAGCTGGTCTCCATCCGGCTCCAGCTTGTCTCCTCGGCCTCCCGTTGACAGCACTAGAAAGAGATATCAGGCCAGACGGCTTCTGCCTCGCTTCTCCTTTGAAGGCAGCCCTTTTATCAGCCGAAATCAAGCCATCTGTCCCCGGCCCCCTTCGAGGAGACGCAGCAGATTGTGGAGCACGGGAGGAAACACTGCATGAGGTGGGAAGAGGAGGTCGAGAGAGCTCACTGCATGCAGAAAAAGCCAAATCAGATCCCTGGCTGAGCTGAGAAAGGAGATGAAAGGATGACCACAGCATCAGTGTTCCCTGGGACATGCTCATCAGCTCTCATTCTTTATTGAGCTCCCTCAGGGCTGCTGCTCCTTCTGCTGTGGAGACGTGGACCTGCCCCAAAGCCCTGCACCGGGGCTCCCCAAGGCCTTACTGGAAGGCAGACTGCTGTGAGTCACAGAGGGTTTTGCCTGCTTTGCTCGCAGTGTAAAGGATGACCACAGCATCAGTGTTCCCTGGGACATGCTCATCAGCTCTCATTCTTTATTGAGCTCCCTCAGGGCTGCTGCTCCTTCTGCTGTGGAGACGTGGACCTGCCCCAAAGCCCTGCACCGGGGCTCCCCAAGGCCTTACTGGAAGGCAGACTGCTGTGAGTCACAGAGGGTTTTGCCTGCTTTGCTCGCAGTGTGTGACTGCCCAAACCTTTGCATTTTGACAGGTTGTTTCATTTGCCAAATATCTATTCTTTGAGGTGAAATTTTGCACTCTGGACATTTCCCTCAGCCTGACTGAAATATATAGCCATTTATATATAACTATATATAAAAAAATAATTTATTTTTGTTCAGTTGGGTGCTGGAAACACATTTTGTCACCCTGAGCCCTCATCTCTAAGTGAAATCCCTCTCAGTATCTGCAGTCCAAGGCTAAGGCTGACAAGGCCAAGGGTCTGTCAGGGGATGAGCAGCGAAGGAAGGCAGGCTTTTCCAGGACGACTAGAACTGGCTGGAGAAGGGGATGGGGGAAACAGACTGGATGCATAGCCAAGAGGGCAAATAGGAAAGGCTGAAAGACATTCCTAGAAGAACAAGTCCAAGACCGCAAGGAAGAGACAGGACAGGGACAGCGAAAGGCAATCAGGATTAAAAAGCACTGGAGGACACAGCTGTCAGACATCTGTGATACGATGCACCTCCGCGCTCTTCCAGGGCTTGCACACATGAAGAACAACCACTGACCACTGCTGGTACTTCCCCAGCTGGTCCCAGATTATCTTTGAGTTAAGCTCCAGAAGCCTTCTTGCAATGAAGAGAAATCAATGGGATTTAGGAACCTAACTGTCTGAACTTGGCTAACGCTGGTGGTGCAGAGCTATGTGCTCAGACAGTCCAGAGCCATGCTGGTGCTGCTGTGTCAGGCCATGCTGGGGTTTCATTATAGTCCATTTTCCTCTGTTAAAACTGCAGGAAACAGACATTAGAAAAAAACAGATGGGTTGGTTTGCCAAGCTCTCAAATACAGCTACTGCAGCCTGATTTGAGCCTCTGCAACCTACGTACTACAAAACATCCTTTAATGACATACTCATATAAACCTTTTCCCTTTGTAATTCAGGAGCCAGCATGGACCTAAGCTGGAGATCAACCAGGGTTACACAAGGAAGAAACAGAAGCCCAAGTATGTGATTTCTTGCAGAAGTCGCAAGTCATGTAGGGAACAAGGGAGCACACTGCACAGTAGGAAAGATGATGTTGTGGTTACACAACGCAGGGCTGTCCTAGAGAACTGGGACCTTTCTGCTCTTACATGAAATGTGCCAAGTCTCTAAAACCTGATTTCCCACAAAGGGTCACTAATAAGGGTCTCCTTCCTCTGCTGGGCTCCTGGATCACAGCCCTGCAGTGTGATATGCTGAGTGCTTATAAATGCTATCAAAGTGAGTGGGAGCTGCACTCTGAGTAAGTGAAAAGATACAAATCAGGAGGGGAAAAAAAAATCAGGAGATAGGTATGGTGCACTGAAAACCCCAAATGATCTTCTGGCCTTAACCAGTCTCTGTCTCAAGCCCTTCTCTGTCCAGTGCTAAGATCATAAGGGAGAGAGAAAGGACTCTGAAAGGACTGGGGGGACCTGGTAAACCTTCCTAATCCATCCCCTCACCTAGCAGGAGGGCTGCAGAGATCAACAAGGCCCTTCTGAGGTGCTCAGACACTATCTGTCACGCGACAAAATTAGTTACTTGGCTGTCAGGGGAATTCTGTTTTTATGCCTTTCTTCATCTTCTGTGTGCATGGCTCTGCCATGTCCTTCTGTACATGGCAGACCCATCCTTCCCCCTGACTCATTGGTATGTCTTGCAATCCTATTTGCAACCCTGCCAGCTTCCCTGCTAGTAACATGCCACTGCCCATACAGCCATTCTCCACCAAGAGCTGGGGGATCAACAACACTTGGTGAAGTAAGAGAAATATTATAAAAAATCAGAGCAGCAGCCCTGATCTTTACCTTGATCTTATCAAAGACTTGTGCTTGTTCACCCCAAACAAGGTAAGAAATCTCTTTTGGGATAACCTGGCACTTGGGAAAGTTCCCTTTAAAGCCACAGTAATTAGGGCTGCCAGAGGTGCTGAAAAAATAATGCCTATTCCTTCTCAGACTGTTTATTTTTACTTTGGTGTAGATCCCTGCATCCTCCTTATCCATTAACTGGTGTCCTGTTCCGGCAGGTTTATAAGCTGTAGGAATAGATTTGTGTTGCTGCCTCTCCTCCTCACCCTATGGACTCAGTTTTGGGATCAGTGTCTTTCCGACCCACTAAGTTCCTAATATCTTGTGTTTTGGAGTAGGAGTTTAGGTATCTACTAACCCCTTATCTCATTTTTTTCTACCTCCTTGATTATTTTTCTCCTCCTAGCACACCTTCTCAGTATTTTCACTCTTTCTTTCTTGTTACAGATCACACACACAGAATCACACAGAACGTTAGGGATTGGAAGGGACCTCGAAAGATCATCTAGTCCAATCCCCCAAACTCTTCCTGATTCCATAATATCCGTTTTAAGATGGGTGATCAGAAACGCACACCATGTCCCAGGCAACATAATACTGATCTAGAATGGCTTCACAGTTTTTTGTCTGCATTTTAATCTCCCTGAACTTCTGTTTGCCTTTTTGTCTCTGTCACCACACTGCACAGATGGCTTAATTCGTGTTCCCTGCAGTGGTGCTAAGTTCTTTTCCCTGTGTCTCCGGGGACACAGCTGAAAAGCTGTGTCTCAGCTTTTCTACCATACTTTTCATCTTTCAAAGTGTTTTTTGCAGAGAGCTGTGAATCATTATCCCTGATTTTATATTTGGGAGAACTGAGATCCAGAGAAGTGAAGTTGCCCAACAGAAGAGCAGGAGAGCAGTGTTCTCCTCCAGGGCTGTCCTCTGTGATAAGAGCATTTTTAAAAATGCATTTCTACTGAATACATTTGATAGCATGCACCAAAAAGCAGTTAAGTACCAATATTACACTTCAAACTACACTGCAGGGGAAAAGAAGTGGTCAGGAGCTGCAGTTCCAGGACTATATTACAGTCCTGAAAAGTGGTCCCTTCCTGCAAGCACTTGATATTAAGCTGAAAATTACATAAACAAATCACAAGTCTCACAGGCCAGACTGTTCCCCAGACACTTTAAAGGTTGGTATCCGTATATAGGCTTGTTTCTTCATCCTATCATCTTCCTTTTCCAGCAAAATGCTTTTCCAGAATTGCCTTGTGAACAACTTTATGGTCTTTGCTCAGTTAATTTTCTCAGGAACTTACTCCTTTCTCATTATCATCTAAACTTCTGTAATTCAGACAGAGCTCCCCAGAGTTTCAATTATGTCACACATCCCTGATCAGTGTAAAGAGTTGCCTCCCTACCTATCTGTCACATCTGACAATTTCTTCTCCCTATAAGTCTCATTCATATAAGGAGCTTGCAAATAAAAGCGGAAGAGCAACACATGACCTTAAAAAACAAATTAAAAATGCACAATCTTTCTCCTAAGGTACCTTCTCAGTTGTAAGTTTGGAGGTTAGGCCCATGTTTGTGTTTGTTTCTTCTGCAGCGTGCAGAGAAGTGGAGACTGGGGAAAAGTCAACAAAACATAAGAACGGGATCTTCTGCAAGGGTTTCAGTTTGGTTTGTAAGTTGCCTATAGAATTAATACAAGGGGAACCATTAAGAAGACTTCTTATTACCACTGAAGCCTTTTAGCTTAATGAGGATGGCTTAGACAATACATTCAGATACAGGAGAGAAGGTTCACATAGTTTCTGTAAGAAAGGTCCCTGGAGCCTAGTTCTACCTCTTTGTCTTCACAGCTTTCAATTAACGCTGAGGGTGGGCACAGAAACACTTTCAGCTCATTATTCTTTTTTCAAATACTGGTGGACATGAGATATTTAGCTGAAAAAGCCCTTTGTAGATCTTTTAAATTCCATTATCATTAAGAAGACAGGCATGGGAAAGAGATACTGTTTTCCTTACCTATTAGTTCCATCTTCTGCAGGGTAAATGTAGCCTTGTGCATTAATTTAGGGTTTGCAACATCTGTGCTGCTGGAAAAAGCTATCTGAAATGTAAATCTTCAGAACAATGATAGATTGAAGCTGCACTCAGGCACTTGACTTATGGAGGCACAAATCAGGAACATTACTGCCTTAAACATCCAGAAGCCTCCCAGTGAAATAAAAAATTGTAAATAAATTGAAGTCTCTCCGGGTGATCATTGTCATTATCTGGCTATACATGATAACGAGAGAATAACGGAAGAAAGCTTGTCATTAGCTGTTAATTGAAGGCACTTTCAGAAAGTGCTGCTTAAACATTGAAAGATTGACTGTCTTTCCAGTCACTAGCTAATATGTATGTTAGAGCTGTATTAAAGCAGTCTCATTAGGTCCCTGCCCCCAGCACCACAGCTCAGAGAGAGCTTCTGATGCTTTAGATGAAATTCGCGTTTTAAAAAGCTCATCTACATATAGCCTAACCCCTGGGCATAACTTCAGCATACTTTACTGCATACAGATCTATCTAAGCTGACGCTCATGTTGTACAAACACAATATATCTAAGTGCTTTGTAGTGACCTTCAAAAGAGGCAGCAGAGTCCTGGCCCATTACGATGTATAATCACATAATGTACCAACGACACAAATCGTAATGATTACCCTGTAAGCTAAGTGCAGCTATCACAGGACATAATCTTAGGTTCGCTAGCTCTTTACTACTCTTTTATACACCTTCTTTTGCTCTTACCATTTCCCTGTCCTTATTCCCAGACTTTTTATTTTCACCCATAAGAAACACACTGCCCACAGCTGGGAGCCCATTAGTCTTGAAAAACTAGTCTCCTGTTGAGATAATTTCTGGGTGAGACATCTCACTTCCTATTAAGCTGCCAGTCCCTACCCACCCCTGTAACCTGTGCTCTAACCTGACAAAATTTGGAGGCTTTCGATTTACTTTAAACTGGTTATATTTCAATTTAAACTCTTCTCTGTCTCTACAATTTAAATCCACCTTGTAACAACTTTACCTCTAAAGCAACATTTGCAATCTAAGTTACAGGACCACATGATCAGTATCATATTTGGAAACTGGACATCATTGCAAGAGCTTGTGTAAAGAGCCTGCAGAACATAGCTTTTAACTGAGGGGTGTGATGTGGGGTGATCCTGAGACAGCACGCCGAGGTGGCCTGAGCCCAACAGAACTGGGTCACAGAAAGAGAAACAGAGTCATGGCCAAAAAACACCCAAAACAACTCAAGTGGTTCATCTATGCCAGAGAGATCGACAATTTAATTGTAATCTGTGTTTCACCCAGTTTGTACAGCCAGTAGGATAAATATAATATGTGAAGAATTACATTAAGACTACACTATGTTTAATCACAAGATAGCTGCTGCACATCTAACCTGCTTCTATCTGCTTTTTATGCTTCCACTTCTGCAGTATTTGCAATCAGTTGAAGCAAAGCAATGTAGTCAACACTGAGTATACACCTATGCTTACACAGGCAAATGTAATTCACTTGAATTTCCCCCCTCAGTAATTTCGGAGTTATCAAGAAGCTGTGAAGTATCTCCTGTTTGCAGGAGAGCTAATAGACTTTGACGTAGCAAAATTAAATTATTCTGCTCTTACACTATGTAAAATCCCTGCAGAATTGCTTTGAGCAGAAATGGATACTAAATTGCACAAACACTACCCTTTAGGGCCATTTACTCCAACTGCTCCAAGGGCTTTTCAGATACAACTATTCCCCCAGGTCTTATGGGGCAGGGTTCAGGAAACTTGTGACTGCTTTTGAAGTTTCCAAAACGGTCTGTATGGCTGAACTGAATAGCAGTTAGAGCTGCTAGTTCTCAAGTCCAGCTTTTACATCAAGTAAATTACAGAGGTAGTTGCCTGCTGCCATCATGCTCATAATAATCCTGAGGAGCTGACAGTGACCCATGCACAAAGAGATGACGTGTGGCATCTTAATTATACAGGAGCCACGCCAAACAGATTTTCCATGCCCAGCACCCTGAATTCAGACACTGCTGCTCATCTTGCATAAACATTTCAGTAATTGTTCTGTATTTCCATCACACTGGTGGGTATCCAATTGCACTAACATGCCATGTTTTAAATCCAGAAAAGTAAACCAAGTAGAACAGGAGCTATATTGTGGTTCATACAGAGCCAAGATGTATCTCACAGAAGCATGGATGTGTGGAGAACACAGATGCTGAAGTTGCATTCTCCCCCCATTTCAGTTTAACTCCTCACTGTCTTTACTCTCTGCCATGTCCAGCAACAGCTGTACTGTATAGCTTCTCCTGAAGAACATTATTTTCCAAAAGCCTCCAGAAGTAGCCTGGGTCTCATACCATCAATACAGTTTACAGGAGGTAATTATCACATTGAAGGTGTTTTCTTGTAGGAGAAGAATCCAGCCCACTAACAATCAGCAAACAGGGCTTCTTACTGAGCCCCTGGAAAGAGGATCCCCTCCTCCATCTGTCAGTATGACTTCTTGAGACTTCTACCTGCAGATGATCGATAAAAAGGAGTTTGGAAAACCACTTTCCAGTCACATCCCCACAGAGAGCACAAACTGGTAAGAGGCAGGTGAACACGGAACAATCTACAATAATGACTTGAATCAAAATCTCAGCTATTCAGATGAGCCTCTTACTAAAAACGCAACACGTTCCCTCTCCAATCACAACCAACTGCCAGGCTGACAAGCCATTCACCCACAAATTGTGACATTTGCTCGCAGTATGTTTTTGTATTTCTTCCACCACTTACAACAGCACAGTTCAGCTGGCAGCCCAGGCTGGCGTGCTGCTTTTTCCTTGAAAGAGCGGGGTATGGCTTTGCTGGCAGCATAGGCTGCTTTATCATCTGATTGTCTCCTCAAACCTGTGGTGCTCACCAGCTCAGAGAGCCTGAGCAGTTGTTGCAATCCCTGGAAGGATGGAGTCAGGTTGGGATCACACCATTCCTTGCACATGCATACAGCCCAGTTCTTAGTGCTGGAATCAAGACCACAGCAACTGGCCCTCAAAGGCAGGATCCAGCTCTGTGAAGCCACGGCAGCCGGGCAATGCTGATTCATGGATTCTGCTAGCACAGCAAAGGGAGGGGGTTGCTGCATTTTATGTCATATTCAAGATTACTGTCACAAAAACAATGCAGGGGGAAAAAATAAATTCTCAAGCATGAGATTCCTACATCTGTTTAAGTCTGTGAGGTGAGTAAGCATCCACGCATCTCTGCAATGTGAAGACTCATCCCTGCTTCAGAAATGGGAGATTAAATGTTACCTGAGCAAGCTCAGTATTTTATATGCAAACTACTACACAGTCCAAACATCTTCTCTTCTTTTGAATAAACTCTCCTCAATTAAGGCAATGGAGGGAAGAAAGTTTCAAGGTCTAAAATAAGTGTCTTTGACATAACTGCACTCAGTACCTCCCTTGTAAAACCATTTCCAGCTGGAGGAACTTTACATTTTCCTTACAATCTCTCTACCTGAACATGTTACACCAGTGCTGAGATTTAAGGAAAAAAGTCAACGCTTTTGTTCTTGTTTTTAAAGAAAAATTTTAAAGGGGACAGGGACAAGACTTCAATGTAAAAATACTGGAGCAACACTACACTTACTTACACTGCAATGAAAACAGCAAAATCTTACTTGAGCCTTGTCAAGATACCAGGATTTAAGATCAACAAACAAGTCACACTAGGATGGAAGAGGCTGCAGTGTAAGAGCCATCTGTTAAGAGATTCACTTATGTTGTTGGAGTAGCAATTCCACAGCTGTTCGCCATTAATTAAAAAGAAATTACAAATCTAGAAGAATCATGTATGTTTCAGAAGACGGTTAAAGAGACTCTATTTCTTTTTACTGCATTTCAAAAAAATACAAGAAGGGAGATGCCACTGGCAAACTCTTCTTTCTCAGGAAAAAACAGCAAAGCACATCAGTTTAATCCAAAACCCACCAACGGTCTTCTACATCTTACAAGCTGAGGAATTTCATTTTAACATATATTATACCCTGTAACAAATCATTTGAGAACTGTATTAAGGTATTGATCCCTGTCAGCTAAATATACCTCCCAAAAACTACAGATACATTCAGAATTGAAGACCTTGAATATTCTGCGTTACCTACAAACACAGGTGGAAATAAGCGAAATGAAGCATAAGAACTTCACCCTCTTCCCTAGCAAAAGAACCACTTAACCAGAGCATTTCTTTTTAGTCAAGTGAAAGCTCCTCTCCAGTTTCTGTTTACTTTAACTAGGGCAAGCCTTATGCAAACTGGCACTTATTCAAATCCTGTAGAAGGACAGGATGTCAGTTTTAATATCCTGTGCCCAAGCCAACTAACGTAATTACTGAAGACCCTACTCAAACCATCTCTAACAGCATCTGAAATGACCTAGGCTCCCAGTGCAATGATCAGATGAAGAAGGGTCTGTACTCAAGACTGCTGTCTCCAGATGTCAATCTCAGTGTGATGACTTCTTTTAAGGAGCCAGGACATGATGGCTTTAGACAGTGAGTACTCTGAATTGTTCACTGCTCTCTTGAACCTAGATCACGTGGTCCCAATCCCTACCTTCTCCTGTGTAGCTTTAGCTCATTTCTTCCTGTGCCAGCTGTGACATTGCCACTCTCATTTCTCCACTAACACTGTGATGAATCAGTGATAATTAATTAGTACAGTCAGCAAAGTGTTTTCATAAAGCAGCAGACCTGGAACACTGGAGTGCTGCAATGGGTGGCTATAAACTCTTCAGAAGGGACAGTCAAGGAAGGAGAGGCAGTGGGGTAGCTCTGTATGTTAGGGAGTGTTTTGATTGTCAGCAGCTTAATGATAGTGACAATAGGGTTGAGTGTTTACTCGGGTAAGAAATGGGGGAAGGCCAACAAGGCAAATATCACAGTGGGAGTCTGTTATAGACCACCCCACCAGGATGAAGAGGCAGACAAAATATTCTACAAGCAGCTGAGAGAAGCCCCATGATCATCAGCCCTCATTCTCCTGGGGGACTTCAACTTGCCAGATGTCTGCTGGAAATACAATGCAGCAGAGAGGAAACAGTTGAGGAGGTTCCTGGAGTGTGTGGAAGACAAGGTGATCCGCTGGACCTCTTGTTTGTGAACAGACAAGGACTTGTTGGGGATGTGATGGTTGGAGGCTGTCTTGGGCATAGCGGTCATGAAATGATAAGAGTTTTCGATTCTTGGAGAAGTAAGCAGGGGGGTCAGCAGAATGGCTACCCTGGACTTCCAGAGGGCAGACTTTGGCCTGTTTAGGAGCCTGGCTGACAGAGTCCTTTGGGAGGCAGTCCTGAAGGGCAAAGGAGTACAGGAAAGCTGGACATTTCTCAAGAAGCTAATCTGAAAGAAATGTGCTGAAAGATGAGTGTCGGGGAAGAAGACTGGCCTGGCTGAACAGAGAGCTTTGGCTGGAACTCAGGAAAAAGAAGAGACTTTATGAGCTTTGGACAAAGAGCAGGCAACTCAGGAGGACTACAAGGATGTCATGAAGGTAGGCACGGAGAAAATCAGGAGGGCCAAAGCCCAACTACAACTTAATCTGGCTACTGCTGTAAAAGACAACAAAGATGTTTCTATAAATACATTAGCAGTAAAAGGAGGGGTAAGGAGAATCTCCATCCTTTACTGGATGTGAGGAGAAACATCGTGACAAAGGGTGAGGAAAAGGCTGTGGTCCTTAATGCCTTCTTTGCCTCAGTTTTTAATAGTAAGACCAGCTGTTCTCTGGGTGTCCAGTCCCCTGAGCTGCAAGACAGGGATGGGGAGCAGAATGAAGCCCCCATAATCCAATGGTTAGTGACCTGCTACACCACTTAGACAGGTCTATGGGGTCAGATAGGATCCACCCACGGGTACTGAGAGATCTGGCAGATGTTCTTGCCAAGCCACTTTCCATCATTCATCAGCAGCCCTGGCTAACTGGGGAGGTCCC
>NW_010313106.1:0-12750 GCF_000700745.2 Antrostomus carolinensis
CGCACGTTGCCGGCTCGTGTTCAGCTTCTCAACTGAATTATTCTGCTTTCCTACAGAAGTTGGTGGGGCTTCTTGTGCTGCATCCTGTCAGGTAGGAATAGGGCTAGAAAAGGTCAGCTGGAAGCGGTATATTCAAGGATTAGGTATTTAATCTCAAAGGCCTCTGTCATTATCTGAAAAAATTTCTAATAAATTGTAGCTTTGAAACCTTTTAAATGGCTGCTTGAAATTTGTCATCATCCTTGGTCAGCTGTATTACGAATTCAGGACTGCAAGTAGGATATATTCAGTTTTTATTTTACTGCTCATCTCTCCCTTTTTCTCTGCACATGCAAGAGCTCCAGAATAATTTCCTAGAACAGAAATTGTAGACAGTTTAAACCTCCATGATCAATACTGCACATGACTTCAAAAACTGAGCCTGAATATGAAGCTTGAATGCAATACTGAGCTGCACTATTCTGGTAGTGAACTTAATTCAGGATTTAAAGACCAATAGACATACAGCTGCCAAATGAAATTCAACCCAGCAAACCTTAAGTGGAAACTTCATCAGCTGGACAAAGAGGCCCTTGTATGTCAGATTTCTGCTACTAGAGTGAGTGATGGATTTCCTTTACCTCAAAACATACTGTCCCGTTAGCTGTAGTGGTGTCAGAAAATTTGCAGAACTGTTTCTCTTTACCACAGACCTGGTCTTGTTCAGGAATCAAAGTCCTTGTCCCTTCCCTGCTTCATCTATCCCTACCACTTCTCCAAAAGTAGAAATAAAAATAATGTGAACAGCTCAACTCGTAACCCTTAAATATATTTTTTATTTTTCATTTTGAGTAACTTGTGACAAACGAAAAATGAGATTAAGTCGTCATCCATTTGGGTGTGGAAGGTGTGTTATTTGGTAAACTGAATGAACTGTAGAAAGGTGGAAATGTTAGATGGGAGCATAAAGACATGAAGGGATCATAATGAAATCAGCAGAAGCTAACAGATCAGCCAAGCCATTCTGATGATGAGCATGGCATGAGTGTGAAGAGATCTAGCTCATGAGATGTCTTCCTGTTTTGAATGACCTAAAAGGAGATGTTTCACTAGGTTTTGTAGCAGGTGGACGTTAGATAAGTGACTTTTTTCCTGGTGCTGTTGTCAACTCTCTGTAATCACTGCAGGGCTTTAGATTTCTTCTTGTAATATGGAAGAGTTTCATAATTCACTGTCTTAACATCTGCTAACTGAAGAACAAACTCTGAGGCAAAAAAACCCCAACCAAACAACAAAAATATTTCCTAGCTTAGTATCCTATTTCTGACAATAGCCAGAAGCAGACTGCTGGGAAAGAGAGTAAGCCTAGAGTAAGGAGGTAGTAGTGCCTCCTCAGAAGATTCCCTTCTGTCTCTTAACAGCTTGAGTTGTGGGAACTTCCTGAGTCAGAGCTGCTTTCTGTCAGTACCCTGCAATGAATTTTCCTTCTTTAGACTTGCCCGGTCCCCTCTTGAACCTTTGTGACCTTTCAGCATTCAATTAGGCAGAAGTTGTGCAGATTAATTACATATTTTAACGAAGAGCAATTCCCTGTATTTAATTTTGCTGGCTTTGTGACTTCTTTCTTCTTCGGTAGGAGACAGCAGTTGGTATCTCCCTTTTTGAGTGGCCATTTCATAGGTGTTTCACAGTCATGTTCCTGATCAGAGTGCAGGTTTAGCCGTATCTCGTATGGAAGCTGCGTTCACCACCCCTGCTGCCCTTTTGGAACATTTTGCAGCTCTTTTTATTTTCCATGTGGAAGAAGGGCAGGGGGGATTTAGAACTACATACTTAAGGCTTGGGCAGACCATGGATTTCTTTGTGGTAGCATGATATGTTGGGTTTTTTTGTGTTTTGTTTTTTTTTTTCTTTCCTAGTAATTCTAAGCATTGAGCTTGTTCTGGACTATGAAGTTAATTTTTTGGTGGGTTTGTAATAATTCCCAAATTACTCAGACAACAATTCTGAGTAGTCATGACAATTTCCGAGTAGTTCTGAGTGAAGTTTTGATCAGCTCAGAGCTCATCGCTTTGTGAAGTTGAGATGTTTACTTCCTTTGTGTGCATCACTTGACATTTCACTGTATGGACTTTCATCTGCCCGCTTTTTTGTGCTGTATATTAACCCCACTAGTCAGTCATAGGCATTTCTTTCTCTAGCTATTTTGTTCTGAAGTCTTGCTTCAGTCTTACCTAAAGTTACAATTACAAAGGTGTGTGAAGATGTAGCAGATTTTAATTGTTAGGAGCATGGCAAATAATTCTTACAGTATTAATTCCTTAGGTAAGAGCCAAAAAATATTTCTCCTTTTTCTTAAGGAAAGACTAATCTGATGGAACACTGGGGATTCTGGACAGTTTTTCCTTCTTTTATGAGTCTTGATTCAAAACTTGTGGTTTTCTTCTTACAGCTAATTGCATATCCTCCCTCTCTGCCCCTCTGTTTTTGACAGAAAGGTTCTCTATGCCTTTTAAACAATGATTATGCTTCACTTACGAGATGAAGAGCTATGGTTTCCTTGCTGTGTAGGGGTCACAGAATCACAGAATGTTGGGGATTGGAAGGGACCTCAAAAGATCATCCAGTCCAATCCCCCTGCCAGAGCAGGAACCTAAATGAGATCACACAGGAAGGCGTCCAGGCGGGTCTTGAATGTCTCCAGAGAAGGAGACTCCACACCCTCCCTGGGCAGCCTGTCCCAGGGCTCTGGCACCCTCACTGGAAAGAAGTTTCTTCTCAAGTTTAAGCAGAACCTCCTGTGTTCCAGCTCACACCCATTGCCCCTTGTCCTACCATTGGGCATCACTGAGAAGAGCCTGGCTCCATCCTCCTGACATTCGCCCTTTACGTATTTATAAACATTAATGAGGTCACCCCTCAGTCTCCTCTTCTCCAAGCTAAAGAGCCCCAGCTCCCTCAGCCTTTCCTCAGCAGGGAGATGCTCCACTCCCTTCATCATCTTGGTGGCTCTGTGCTGGACTCTCTCCAGCAGTTCCCTGTCCTTCCTGAACTGTGGGGCCCAGAACTGGACACAATATTCCAGATCTTCTGAAGTATTTCTGAAAATGTGTCTGTTTAGTTTGAGATTTTTCTTCTTTAGGAACAGAGATTTCCAAGGAGCTGATCCTATACTTGGGGATGGTTTGAAAATAGAGATGAAAAATGGATGTGGGTTTTGATTATTGATGTTATGTAGGATGTGTTGTGTCCTTTGGTAAATCAGTGGTCCCCCTTTTTCTGCAAAATGTTTCTCACAACCTGTAATCTGATTAAATACATTTGATTGTCCTGCCTCCTGAAGTTTCCTGTAGCTGTAAACAGCGCATTTCACAGCTCCTGATGAGAAACAAATCTGTACATGCTCCTAATTGATGATGAGAGATTAAGTCTGTTTACAGTCTGAGGACTGTTATTGCTCGGGAAGAGAGAAAGGAGGGGAAAAAAGGGAAAGTTTAAAATAATCATGGAAGCAATTTCCCATTGGAAGCCGTTTCCCTTTGTATATGTATCTTTGTAAGTCAGTGGTAAGACAACACAAGTGTGTATTTCTTTTTAGAATCTAAATATTCTTCCCTGAAGGTGATACGATGTCACTTGGGTTGCAACATGATAATGACCATAACTTATTGTATGAATTACAGATTATTTAAATTGCCATCGAGAACAGAGTATTAATTTTTGGTGATTAGTATTCATAACTCACTGTAACTGCTTGGTATAGCAAACTTTTCTGCAGTTTGATGCACCTGAGGAAAAGAATATGTTCCTTTTAAAACACTATTGACTTTAGTTCTTTGAATGTAATTGGGTTTAAGTAACGTGAACTACAATTGGTATTTCAAGTTTTGGAAAGTTATTTTTGTATGTGTATACAGACAAATAAAGTATGTGCAATGCCTACTGTTGTCCAGGCTGGATGAGGCTTTGAGCAACCTGGTCTAGTGGAAGGTGTCCCTGCTGCTGGCAGGGGGGTTGGAACTGGATGAGCTTTAAGGTCCCTTCCAACCCAAACCATTCTATGATTCTATGATAAGATTATAGAGCGATTGATACAAGGATACAGACGTCTTGTGCAAGTTATTCTTGTTCAGGTGGTTTGGCATTGTTCTTAACTATGACTGTTTGTGATGTTGATTTACTTATCAGCTGTTCTTATTTTTAACAGGAAGACAGTGATCCAGCAGTTCATGAAAGCTTAAGCATAGAAAATACATTATGGGCAAGCACTGTTGTTGCGTCAGGTAAGTGTTGCAATAGCAAAGCTGATTTTGTATCTAAAAACTTCTGTGGAAGCATAGCTCTGTTTTTACAATGTGAAATATTAATGGCTTTTGAAAAAAAATCTTTGTTTTCCAGGGTATTAATCTCTTGTTCCTCTGTTGTCTGCCTTCCCATCATTTTCATTGTGCTACTCACAATATTTTCATACCTCTTGAATTATCCTTAATAGTTGTTTTTTACTTAAATTTTGCTATTTCAGTAACGCTGTCCCTTATATCCCACTAAAATCACTGACCTTTTTGTTGGAATTACAACTTCAGGTTGTCAGGTGCCCTGTTGGGCTCACTTTGGATAGTGTCCTGTTGAAAAGTGAGGGTGGTTTTCTGTTTGCGAGGAGTTTTCTTTTATGTATACTCCATGCTGTGGGTAAAGTTTGCTTTAAATCTTTTATCAGGCAAAATCTTCATCAGAAAGTATAGATCAGTGATACAGTTCTGTAATTTTCCAACACTCTGATCTAAGTATTAGTAATGTTTCATATCTCTCTCAGATATTATAAGGAATTCACATTATCTAGATGCTCTATTGAGGCTTTAAGCGATTGTAACTTTTCTTTAAGAGCTGAAATTTATTTTCTTCTGTTTTTTCTTTATGTAAGAAAAGTCAAATTGACTTTAGATGGTTATTCTGCACAAAAAGACTGAGAATAAGGATTTGGGAGAGTGTAACTTCTGAAAAGGAGCTGGGATTTAAGATAGGGAATTGGAACAACTGGAATAATGAGCAAAGAGGAAGAGGGGTATAGAGGGAGGGGAAGGTAGTAAAGAATGTATATATGAGGGAAAACTACACTCAGAGAGTATAAATTTGCAAAGTCAGGAATTCTGAATCAGTAATTTTAAATTTTAATTGAAAACCATTCCTGTTTTCATTCCCAGGGTAGATGATTTGGTTTTGTTTAGAAGTGTAGCTAATGGCTGAGGCCTCTCGATCTGCCATCTGAAGTTGGCCCCCAGAATTAATGGAAACAGCACTCCTTAAAATTTATGCCTTAGCATGTGTTTGGGGTTTTTTTTGGGTTGTTTTTGTTTTTTTTTTACTTCTTGAGGGGTCTTGTGAAAGTTTAATTGTTTCTGAAGGACTTGAGTTCATTATTAATGATGGTAGGAGAAAACCATAGGAGAAGATAGTTCTCTTGTTGGAGCGTGGTTTTGAATAGTCGAGGGAGACTCAGGGCAATTGTCTGAGTGATACAAAGTAAAAATATTGAGTGGCTCTTCAAGACTGCAGCCCCTTCTGAAAGGAAAAATAACACGTGAACACGTAATTAAAAATAGTGTAATGATGTGCGTACAGAGGCTGGTTGAATTAAGGTAGCAGAGAGAAATAATTTCCTTCAGTAACTGTTTTTGTGGCATTAATTATATCTTAGCCTAAACTTTAGCGTATCATTCGTTTCACTTGTGTATTAACACAGTTTAATACTGTGGTAATATGCTTCTCTCATGTCAGTACGACAGTTATCAATGGATATTTGCTTGTTCTGTGTGGCATCATAAATCCAGATCTTAGGAATTGCTCAGCACCGCTGTGGAGGTGATTTTAGCGTTTGACAGGATTAGGGTTTTAATGAAGAGTAGGAAATTCTTGCCTTACAATCATAGGATCATAGACTGTTGTGAGTGGGAAGGGACCCACAAGGATCATCCAGTCCAACTCCTGTCCCTGCACAGGACAATCCCAACATTCAGACCATGTCTGAACCCAAACCTGGGCTCACAGTTCTGTTCCATGCAGGTATTTTTTCACCCCAAAGTGTACGATGTCTATGAACAAGCCTCATCTTCTATTACTTTGCCAGTTTGGTTCAAGAATGTGGGTTTGTAACTTGTGCCCAGATGGTAGCGGGGAGAGTTCTGCCCTGTGGCGTTGCCTGTGCGTCTCTACATTTCATGGAATCACAGAATCACAGGATGTCAGGGATTGGAAGGGACCTCAAAAGATCATCCAGTCCAACCCCCCTGCCAGAGCAGGAACCTAAATGAGATCACACAGGAAGGTGTCCAGGCGGGTCTTGAATGTCTCCAGAGAAGGAGACTCCACACCCTCCCTGGGCAGCCTGTCCCAGGGCTCTGTCACCCTCACTGTAAAGAAGTTTCTTCTCAAGTTTTTGCTTTAAGACTCTTCAGTATGATAGTCTTTAAGGCATCTTGGCTTGGAAGGATGCTTCCTCCAGTACTCTTTAAACAGCCTGGACATCATCTGTTACTAAGCCAAGCAAATATGTGATCCATCGCTCTTGGGAGGTTTGCCAACCTCTTGCAGGTTGTTACAGAGCATTCAGACTCCACCTGCGCTGTTATCTTGACCTGCTGGGGAGGGACTTTTCATAAGGGCAGTTAATGACAAAACAAGGGGAAATGGGTTTAAGCTGAAAGAGGGGAGGTTTAGATGAGATATTAGGAAGAAGTTCTTCACTGTGAGGGTGGTCAGACACTGGCCCAGGTTGCCCAGAGAAGCTGTGGATGCCCCCTCCCTGGAAGTGTTTGTGGCCAGGCTGGATGAGGCTTTGAGCAACCTGGTCTAGTGGAAGGTGTCCCTGCTGCTGGCAGGGGGGTTGGAACTGGATGAGCTTTAAGGTCCCTTCCAACCCAGACCCTTCTATGATTCTATGATGCTGTCAGTCTTGGGGGTGGAGACAGGGAGCTACAGCACTGATGTCCAGGGAAGGAATACAGAATCATAGAATCATTTTGGCTGGAAAAGACCTTTAAGATCATCGAGTCCAACTATCAACCTAACACTACAAAGTCCACCACTAAACCATGTCCCTCAGCACCTCATCTACACAGCTTTTAAATACTTCCAGAGATGGTGAGAACCACTTCCCAGGGCAGCCTGTTCCAGTGCTTGAACAACCCTGTCAGTGAAGAAGTGTCTCCTAATATCCCAAAGCCTTATTTAATTTTAAAAAGAGGATTTGCATAAGACTTACAGAACAATTAGTGGGTGAGGGGGTTCTCCTTCCCAATTTCCTCCTTCTGGTGATTAAATATAGACTGAATTTCCTGATATTCCATTTTTCATCTTGCATAAAACACGTGAATCAGCTAGGAGAGCCCACTGTCTCCCAGACACGGCATGCATTGCTCTTTGTCAAGGTGATACAGAAGGTCAAGGTCAGGCTAGAAAAAGTGTTTGGGGAATTATGTGGGGAATACCTCAGAAAGCTGGAGCTCTGGTTGCTGATGTCCTGGAAGTTCTAGAGGAGAGAGACCACAAATCAATCATCTTGCAGATCAGTAACAGCTAAGTGTATAAAGGTTTGAAGGAATCTTATCAACTACATGTTGAATGCAGATTGACAAAGCTCATGAAAATATCAGGTGCTACAGTAATGGATTCTGCAGGGAAAAAAAAAAGTCTATTGCTAGAGCAGTACAAGTGACAAGAAAAGTATTTGCCATAATTTAAAACTATTTGCACCTTCTTTTTGAATTTTGGGAGCCAAAAAATTAGTTCAACAAAATCACCTAGTGTCAAACAACTCAAGAATAAACTATTCCACAGCCTTTTTATATCAGAAAATAAAGTTCAGGAGTGAGATTCCTCAAATATGCGCATTTGGAAATTTACTTTCCTTTAGTTTTAATATATCTCCTTTCCCCTGAGAATAACAGCAAGCTAAATTGAAAACAAACAAGCAAACAAGCAAACTTTTTGTCACACCTAATGTATAGAATCATAGATATTATAGACCTAGATGTTCTAGTCTCAGAATTGATAGTTTAAATATCAAAATGGAGAATTCCTACTGTTGACAAATCTCAAGTGCTTACAGATCATACAAAGTGCTTTCTGCCCTTGGCTGTGAAGCCCTGAAGGAGATCTGGTGACTGTGGGTGTGATGTTTATCCTCATCACAGAAGGTACAAAGACCAATTTGCCAGGATCACACTGGAAGCCTCTGGCAGGGGTGGAAATCAGAAGCCCCTCTCAAGTCCAAAGCCTGCAGCCATCCTTCTGTTAGTCTTCAATAAGCGAGATAAGAAAAAATATTCTGATTTTTCCCACTTACAGGCAACATCCCAGTGAGTTTCCATAAGGTAGCAGCAAGGTACAGAGTCCATGTGCCCTTCTTAATACCTGCCTTACTGCTGTGGAATTAATAATAGTGCCTGAAGGAAAGACACTTTTGGTTGGTGAGAACTTGGGAAAACTGCTATCACTGAAGAAACAACTTGTAACCAAATAACTTAAACCACTAAGTATTTTGGAAACCTCTTGGGTTATCTTTAATTAAATTGCTTACCTTTCAGATCATTTGTGTTCATGACATCACTGACTGTGGTGGTGTTTACTGAAAGCTGGGGTAGATTTTCTTTCAGAAAGGGAGAGAGGAAAGTCAGCAGTTAAATTTTTAAAAGCCTCAAAAAACTCCACTACAGTGTGGACTTTAACTTTCTGCTCTCCATTTACTGTAATGATCAGTGTGCCTCAAACTCTAAACAAGATAATGTAGTTTTCTGAGAGACCTGCTGAGATACCTCTTTAGAGGAGATTTGTATTAATGGCATTTTGTGCTCGTTTTGGCAGACATCAGTCTCGCAAAGTCGCTTTAGATAAAATCAGAAGAATTTATATAACTGCACAGCTATGAAAAGCACTATTTTGTGCCAAGTCCTACAGGTCATTTTAATTAATAGTGCTTGGGAGATACCAAAAATTATTATGCTCAGATTCAGAGTACGCCTGACTCTTTGTGTGTGTCTGCACAAGTCCTCTTTCTCTCTTCTCCAGACCCATGTATTTATTCCAGTGGTATCTCCTGTAACTTCTCCCTCCTTCATTAACCCCTCTGCTCTTACCCAGCAGTGGTTGCACAGTTTACATGAGAGCCAGTTGGCGTAGAGGACCAAACATAAAAATACTTGAGTCATTACTTTTAATAAGCCCAGGCTTATAGTACAGCTGTGCTTCCAGGAGCCCCACGTTGGAATCAGTTCTTTCTGCTGAGGTCCACAGTGGAGCTCAGTGCAAGTACACACCTTCCTTCACAGCTGGTATTGAGCTTAGATTTGCTGAGGATAATGAAGGAAAATAGTGGTGGTTTCACTCCTTTGGCTGCAGCCAAACGCACACCCAGTCGCTCTCTCACTCTCCCTCCACCCCCTCGGGAGTAGGGGAGAGAGTTTGAATGTCTCCAGAGAAGGAGACTCCACACCCTCCCTGGGCAGCCTGTCCCAGGGCTCTGTCACCCTCACTGGAAAGAAGTTTCTTCTCAAGTTTAAGCAGAACCTCCTGTGTTCCAGCTACACCCATTGCCCCTTGTCCTACCATTGGGCATCACTGAGAAGAGCCTGACTCCATCCTCCTGACATTCACCCTTTACATATTTATAAACATTAATGAGGTCACCCCTCAGTCTCCTCTTCTCCAAGCTAAAGAGACCCAGCTCCCTCAGCCTTTCCTCAGCAGGGAGATGCTCCACTCCCTTCATCATCTTGGTGGCTCTGTGCTGGACTCTCTCCAGCAGTCTTTATCTGTCAACTTTTTGTCTTTGCTTATCCCTCCAATTTTTTTACAACCTGTTACGTTGCAAGAGTAGTGATAGTGATGGCCACAGACAAATTAAGTTGCTTAATGTCAGACAAATGTGTCATATTTCTACAGTTTTTAAAGTTTTCTGAGCAGTTAATTACTTCTTCATAGCATAAACCCAACAAAAAATACCACATTATTGGTTGTACTGCCGTAAAGCGATTTCAGGTAACTTGAAATAGAAATAAGGGAGGGTTTTGGTGCTAGAAAGTGTGATAGTGGCTTATTAATAAAAACCTAAATTTTTATTTAATATAAAAAATTGCTTAGTGACACTGAAGCCAAGTTCTCCTGTACTATGCAGTAAAAATTGACTAAAAGATAATTGGAACTGGGGAATAATTTTTATAAGTTGATGAATGAAGAGGAGAATATTTTTGTATGGGATTCTTGGAAGTAGTTAATTGGGCGAACCGGATTTTACATCGTGAGAGATGACAGAGCTCATAGGCAATTTGTGTGTGGTACGTTCAGTACCATTGAGCTCATTTTTGTGTTCCTTTTCAAGGGCAGTTATTTATGCTGTGTGTTAACTTCTGAGAGCAGTTGGAGACAATTTTAAGTTCAAATTTAAGCTTCTAACCAGTTACATTGAAAGTATTGTTTCTGTTAAAAAAGAAGGAAAGCATGTTGTCATGTTAATGGGTGTTAATTAAAGGAGTTATCATGATCCTTCATAGTCAATTCTGAAAGACAACATTCACAATACTATGTACATTGCATAAATGTTTGGGCTTTTTCATAGAATTGATTTGTGAGGGTCTGTAAATTGCTGCAAGTTTTACTTCAGACAGATTTTCTCTTAACTACTTGACACATCTGGGTTTTTTTGTTTGTTTGTTTGTTTTTCAGGAACGGTAATTGGCGTTGTCATTTACACAGGCAAGGAAACTCGAAGTGTAATGAACACATCCAATCCAAAAAATAAAGTAAGTGAGCCTTACTGGGGGATTTCCTGGCTTTGTTTTCATAAAACTTAAAAATAGATGTATCTGAAACCAAAAATCTGCCAAGATCTTACTCTGATTTATTTTGTATGTGCTGGACTGACTTGAACTTTGGGATGAGAAGCGAATTCTGCCTCAGTCTTATTTTGGAAGTACCATTGTTCTCCCTTTAGTTAGGAGTGCTACAGGTACTAATGGAAACATGTCTTTGAAGTATAAGTGCACATCTTCAGACTTTTATTCTTCTATCTCACAGCTAAATATTAATTCCTACTTCACTTCTCTCAGATTATTTTACTTTTAAAGTGTTTGGCCAAAGCTCTAGAGTAGTTTTAAGGAACGTTTGTAACAAGAGGACTAAAATTTATTGGGGCTCCCAGAAGAAGGAGAGCAAGACAACTGAGGTTCCAGTCAGTACCCAGAACTCTCTTCCAGGGATTTTTGTAAGCAATGAAAACATTGTCCAGAGATTTGTCTGTTGAAAAGATACCAGGAGTTTGAGTGTTTCCCTCTGTACAAGGTTCTTCCAGTTCAAAACAAATAGCTCTTCATTTCATCGGTAATGTTTCTAATGAGACTTGGTGTGGTGGATTGGTCTTGGTGTGGGGAGGGCCTTCAATTAGAAAGCAATGAAACTTCAGTTGTAGGCTGTAACTCACAAGCTAGACCTGTGTTTAGTAAGAAGATACTTAATTATATTAAGAAAGGAAAAAATTCTTGCAAGAGGTTTAGAAAAAAAATCAATTGTGACAGGTTGCCATTTTCACGCCATTCATAATAAGTTGCTCTGAGTAGGAACATCAGGAATGAAATGATAATACAAATTGCTTGAAGCAGTTATTGCAGTCCCCTGAGTGTATTGATTTGTGTTTCTAATAAAGAGATGCTTTTAAATGTCTCATTGACAGAGACAGGTGATATGCACCATTATGTGGATTAAGATGGCCTTTTATTATTTTAATCTTTGTAATTTATGTTTTAAAATAATAGAGTAGAATGGAACCAGAATGTTTGTGCTCCATAATTATTTTCTATTCCATCTGATTCAAAGACGAGCCCTTTAGTAACAGAATCCTTCTCTAAGAACTCTGAACAACTTCTGACTAATAAATAATTCTCACAGGTGTTTAAAATGAAATTATTTAATATACTAAATAGATTGAGTATGCATAAATGTCACACGCTTTACCCAAGTTCAACAGATTCTGGAGGTGTTTTAGATTTTTAGTAAATGTTTGGTTTTTGGGGGGGTTTTTTTGGCATGAATATTTCACACAGGAAACTCTGATAAAGGGTAAAAGGATTTGAGTTTAAAATTTCCCTGATGTTTTCAAAATGACTGTTCAGGGGGAATTTAGACTCAACATGAGGAAGCATTTCTTTACCAAGAGAGTGGTCAAACCCTGCAACAGGCTTCCAGGAGAGGTTTTTGATGCCCCAAGCCCATCAGTGTTTGAGGCATTTGAACACTAAAAACATGCTTCAACTTCTGGGCAACCCCGAGTTGGTCAGGCAGCTGCACTGGATGATTCTTGTAGGTCCAACTGAAATAGTCTCGTCTGTTATATTCTGTTTGAATCTGCCACTGAAACAGGTGGTGCTTGTGGAACTGAACTGTGCTCATTGGTTGTCCAAAGGCCTTTCCAGGAGTCATGGACCTTGTATTGGGTTTACACGGACAGGTTTTGGTAGCAGGGTGGTACAGGGGTGGCTTCTGTGAGAAGCTGCCAGAAGCTTTCCCTGTGTCTGATAGAACCAATGCCAGCTGGCTCTGAGATGGACCCACCGCTGGCCAAGGCCAAGCCCATTGGCAGTGGTGGTAACACCTCTGGGATAACAATACTTAAGAAAGGGAAGAGAAAAAAACCCAACCTGTGTATTCTGCATCTTGAGAGAGTGAGAAGATGTGAGAGAGAGAACCCTGAAGATACCAAGGTCAGGGGAGAAGGAGGGGGAGGAG
>NW_010313107.1:0-6393 GCF_000700745.2 Antrostomus carolinensis
CTCCCAAACCTGATCTTCTCCTACAGTGGGTAGCCTGGTCGTCTCCTGCAGCGGTACCCTTCAATTTGTTTTCCCTGTTTTGCTTTGCTGTTGTAATGGATCTTGCTGCTCTCTCAGGAAACTGCTTGGGAATATTGCTATGGAGCAACTGGAGAGGGAATCACCTGCAAAAGAGAAATTCAAGAGGCCATCTGGTCCCTGCCCCACACTGATGGAGAGATGGCCCTGTCAGACCAGTGTCCAGTGGCTTCTTGAAAATTTCTGATGAAGGATATTCCAAAGCCTCCCATATCTCTATCACCATACATCTTTGGAGGAGTTGATTTTTTTTTTCCCCAAAATCAGATTTATGTCTGAAATTTATATCAGATTTATATCTTCTTTTCTGCAATTACACTGAATACTTTTTTGTCCACTGTGGAAAAAAACTGGATATGGAAAACAATTAGTTGTTATGCCTTTCACAGTTATCTTTTACATATTAGAAACCTGTTATGACATTCCCCACCTCCATCCTCTCCTCCTAAGACTAAACAAAGGCAATTCTTTCAACCTGCCCCTCAGAGCTGATGTTTTCATCTGTCTTATCAATGTTACCTTCCAGCATTTGGCATGCTCCAGTTCTCTCACACCTTTCAAGGGGATTGAGAGGTCCAGGTGGGAAAAGGTCAAAAAACAGAACTGATAAGAAACTTATTGTCTGGTTGCTAATTTTTTTGCAAAAAGGATCCTTAACACAGCAGGCACAATTCAGTCACCAATACAGAGGCATCTAGTGCCATTTGAAAAGGTCTACAGAACCCCCAAGTGACAGATACTGCTCCACAAGGGTACAGCCCTCCTGTGGCTGTGCATTCCCCAGTTCCACACAGATGTCTCAGCTATCAAAAGCAGCCCGAATTACACTATGTTCAGGCAACTCTATCAATCTCTATATGTCTGCTTGCAGAGCTGGACAGAAAAACAAATCCCGCAAGATACAAATTAATGTCAGTTTAGTTCATTCATTTTAGACATTATTGTGCTTTTGCAAGCCAGACAGATTTCTATTGCCCCATGTTACACAGATTTACACTTCCTGAGGACCTCCAGGTGCAAGAAGTATGGTTTCCTGTCCTTGACCAATAATAAAGGAGTTCACTATTAACTTAACCTGTGTATTCGGATCTGAGTCACTCTCTGGCCTAAGTACCTTTTTGTTTTATGAATCATTCCATAAGCTCCAAATACAGTGAATTATGTCAAAAAGTGATATCCAAAACCAAAACAGACTTCCATGAAAGTTTTACTGCAGAAACTTCATGTAAAACTGAGACTTTGCTCTTCATTTGAGCCAGCATATTATTATCATCTGTTCTTCCAAGTGTGCTCCTGCCAGCTTCCTTGTCATCTATGTAACTACTTAAGGATATATGTGCGGCCTTCCTAATCTCCTTGTAATTGGAAGGTTATCTAGAAGGTTATCTCTCCTACTAGAGACAGCTTAGGACAACAAAGTCTTTAGTTTAGGTGGCACTGTGCACCCCAAAAAAAAGCCAATTGAAAGCTGTACCGTTGCTGGATAATAGTGACTCTAGCACAGATTTATGGATCTCATCCAAAGGGGTTAGAGGGAAGTTACAGACCACAGGGGTCTTCCCTTTCCTGCTCCTGTCCTCATAAAACTGAGTCACAGGGAATTCCTCCAGGCAGGCCAAGGGCAAGATAATCCTTTTTATACACATAATGGGAAGTCCCATTGACCAACCCTCTGAGATACCTCGATGTAAATTTTGAGGCAAACAGTGGGGATAATTTTTCTCAGTGTTTCTTAGCAGTTCTATGTTCTTTCATATTCTTTCATATTGAAGGAAAACCATATAATTTCTCTCAGCAGATAACCCAAAATGTTTCTGATCATCTAGATGGTGAAAAATACTTATTAACTTGCAGAAATTGCAATGTATAAAATTATAGCTTTTAATTGAAAACTGGCATTGACACAAGTATGTTGCTGGAAAGGGAAATATGGTTTTTGATACTAGCTGTGTTGAGCCCAATAGTGGGCTGTTATTTACTAATGTTTTTATACACACAAAGCATACACCCATTAGCAAGCTACTTCAGTAAATAAATAGGGTACAACTGTAGTTAACAATTATTGCAACTGAGCCAGTACTGAATACAGGTTTTTCTCATCTACCCTCAGACATACAGGTTTCCCCCTTTAAGCTTGATGCTTATGCTTACGTGTGAAAAAAATGAGCCCTCTTTTTTATATGATCTGCCTTTCTACATTATCTGCAGAACACAAGAATAGCAGCAGGCCTGAAACCCTCAGCATGACTCAGAGAGCTAAGAAAAGCCACCAGCCACCCTGCTAATGTGATGAGAACTCGCATGCAGAGCTACTAACTGCTTCCCTGCAAAGAGCTTCCCCGCAAAGAGCTTCCCCTGTGCTAATACATCTTTGCTCACTGTCTCCATATCATCGCTTCCATACATATACATATATATATATATATGTACACACATGGTGGGGGCAAGTGTGGCACAAAAAAAGTGGCCTCAGTGAAGTCAATAGTAATACTCCTGGTGGGTTAAACAGTTTGCCTCAGGACTTGAAGTCAATGTGCCTGTGTAAAATTACATCTCAACTGTGGGCCTCAGCATAGCGTGGGGTATTTGCATTTTGGTTTACCCTGGAGGAAACCCCAGGAAAGTCAGTGTGTCAAAAGTTTCATATATCCATATATCACCAGTGCACTGGCTGAGGCATGAAGAAAGTGCCCCCACCCGTGGCCAGCTCAGGTTCTCCAAGTACTGCAGCCTAGCCTTTCAGCAGATTTGCTGTTCCAGTAGGCACAGGATACCCCAGTGTCAGCTTCATCTTGTAACCCTGTTTATTGCTAGACCCATCTTAAGGAAAAAGCAAAATCATATTTATTGTCACAGAAGACAGGGGTAATGTAATTAATTTATGGAATTGGGAACAAAGTTAAAAACAAAACAAAACAAACAAAACAAAAAAAAACCCACTAATGATAACAGCCACCTGAGGTACTTCTCCACCCTCATCTGCTCTGTCGAGTCACTTGCAGGTGTTGCTGCCATGGATAAATTCTCACATACAAATACCTATCAATCAGAGTGTTACTTTGGAGACCCTGCCTCTTCCTCTGCTCACAGTCCCCTCTTTATATGCTTTCTTAAAAAAAACCAAAAAAAAACCAACAAAAAAACCCACAACTTCTAAATACTAATGAACCTTCAAAATTTGTTACATATCTCCAGTATTTCCCTTTTCAGCTGTTAACACCAGAATTTGCACTATATTTCAGCTTCATTTATTTTTTCCCCTCTGCCAGTCTGCAAAGATAGGTCCCTCAGGGGCAGTTTGGTGTGTCACTAGTGCTGTGCCTGCTGCCCGCAGCACCCAGCCAGGTCCCAGCTGCTGTTTGATCACTGAGGTAAATGCTGCAAAATAGGTCATTTTATTGAATTTTCACATTTTCATTACGCATTTCCACAGCTGGTTCAGCCAGTTCTGTGTTTTATCGCAAAACTTCAAACATCATATATTTACTGTTCCGTAAGACATAGCAGCACTTCACTAACACCCAGTTAAGCAGGCTTTCCCCCCAGATAACAGCACCCAAACACACTCCTTTACATGGACAGAAAGCAGAGCAAAGGCGAGGGCTATGGGCCTCTTTTCTCAGGCTCGGTGCTATCTGCTCTGGGTAAGCACTTTGCTCACGGTGAGGCTGAAGAGGCTCAGAGCAGTGGAAACAAGCACAGAAAAACCAGGCTTGCACTCTGCTGTGTGACATCTGTGCCCTGCAGACCCCCACGTGCCCCCTGCAAAATCCAGCCCTGAAAATGGGGGGCTTTAGCACAGAGAAGCTTAATCCCTGCTTCCTGGGGTCCTGGTGATCTTGGTCCCAAGCACGCAGTGGGGCTGTGGGAGGTTGCGTTGCCCCTCCATGCCCAAAGATAAAACATGGTCATTCTGATTCAGCAACACTTCAGAGACACTCGTGCAGCCTGGCCATGCAGCGGTACCTGATGCTTTGCCCTCCGCACTGGTTTTCTGTTCCCAGTGTGAAAACAAAAACCATTACTCACTAGCAAACCACAGCAGATCAAAAATCAACCCTTACTGCAGGGAGTATGTGTTTCTCTAATTAGGGCACCTTCCCGATATCTCTGTTTTTAACTGCTCTGGCAACAGGTGGTATGAACATTAACAAATCGAATGGAATGGAAGGGGAAGCTCTGAAACAAGGCGAAAGACCACGTTACACAAGTGCAAAATGAAGCAAACACCAGAGAGTCTAGAATTGATTTAATAAGTGATATGCAACAGGTACAAGTTTCTTGTGCCTAGAAAATAGGGTAAGATATAAACACTTATCAGCTGAAACCTGGTAAGTTGTATCCCATATAATTATCTTGACACCTTGAAGTGCAGATGCATTGGTTGAAGTAACCAGCATTTGTTACCTACAGTAAACCTGAGCAATTACTCTTCAATGTAAAAATGTCTTTAAAGCAAATTCAGGGCAGTGCAGCAGGGCTAAAGTGGTTTCTGTTTCTCATGGTTGGAGTGCTTTCCTGAAGGAGCTGTGATGTCTGGCTGTACTCTTCCACCATGACCAGCACCTCCTGCACTCAAAAGACCAGAGGGCAAGTTACAGACAACTGTAGATACAAAAATCAAAATAATACAAGGCAAGCATATTTGAAGAGAAAGGGACAGTAATATGAGATCATGTACTAGAACAATATACTTAAGGCATGACATGTGATTCCTATTCTCCTTACTTCTCCTTTCTGTATGGAAATTCTGATCACTTTTATCCCTCTTTACTGGCAAGTCCTTATTTTTGCACTGTGTTGGGACTACCACAAAATATACAGAAATAAAAGTTAGTGAGGGGGACAACCCAGTCGTTTCTTACCTCACCCCACTGACTGCAGAGTCATTTTTCTGACTTTCTCTCTTAAGTTAACATATATGTATATTAAATTCATATACATACAGAGTATGATGCAACCAAATCAAGAAAAGGTAAAGTTGCTTTCTCCTGGAAAATCACCAAGAAAATAAACACAGAATGATTACTATAGAGGATTCTTAAACTCTGGCACTTACTCACTACTGTTACTTGTCAACTAGTTATTTATAGTTATAGAAATATAACTAATTACACTAGTGACTAGGAGCCATAAAAACAGTCGTCCTGTGAACTGGTATCAAACCCCATAAGACTGTCTGTGCATCCAGCAATCTTCTAGGAAAACCTTTAGGGTCAAACCACACTTATTCCTCAATAGGTGATATTCCTTCCTCTCAAACCTCAAAAGAAAACACAAACTAGCAAGGTCTCTGACGCATGCTCCTGAGGGTGCACAGCACCTAGCATGGCTGAACTCGGTCCTGATGGAGTTTGCAGACACTAATAATAAAAAGGTCTCTGACACAGGTCTGTGTGCTTCTGAGAGTGCACAGCACCTAGAATGGCTGAACTCAGTCCTGATGGAGTTTGCAGACACTAATAATAAATAGTCAGTTAAAAGCTACTATATTGAAAGAATGCACATTAATTTAAGAAATTCCAGAAAGAAAATAGAAAAACACATCAGCTTTGAAGCTGAACTCAATCTGTCCAACAGCGTCAGAGGCTGTAAGGACCTCCTAAGTGTTCACTTCCCTCTGGGGAGTCACAGGGTGGCAGCTGAAAACGAGCTGCCACCTCCCTTGAAGTACTACCATCTCCCAAATGCACCCGTCACTGGAGCTCTGCTCACTGCTCCTTGCTCCCTGTCCCCCAGAGCCCCACAAAATCCTCATGAGCCATCAAAGCACAACCTTAACTTCAGGAAATTAGTTTGCTCTTTGAGCAACTTTTTACAACTTTAGCTTGAGTTGGAAATAAGGAGTGAGCAGTGGTTTTAGTAGAAATATTCTCTGGGCTATACAGCAACACAGTAACAGCATAGATGTTCACAATAAGGTGAAGAAGATGTCTGTAATCTACTTCATTGGTTTCAACACTGAAATTTGGTCTCCCCCAGCAGATATACTAAGTCCTTACAGTGCTGAAAGAATTAATATTTAGTGTACAGTTCAGAAAAGGAGAAGTTTTGCTTAAAATCATACAGCTTGTCTGTGAAAGACAAGGCTTGAATACCTATGGATTCAAATGTTCAGTTTTCTTTTCCAAGTATATGAATCCTATGCTCAAGCAGTTCACTATACATACAGTTTTCTAAATCGCCCTTAACAAACACAAATGACCTTATTTTTAGTTCACAATGTGTCAGGTAGTTGTAGAGAGCAATAAGGTCTCCCCTCAGCCTCCTCTTCTCCAGACTAAACAACCCCAATTCCCTCAGCCACTCCTCGTA
>NW_010313107.1:6551-6924 GCF_000700745.2 Antrostomus carolinensis
GGATACAAGCCAGGATGCCATTGGCCTTCTTGGCCACCCGGGCACACTGCTGACTCATATTCAGTTGGCTGTCAACCAACACCCCCAGAAAAGCTGCCCTTTTCTGCTGGGCAGCTCTCCAGCCACTCCTTCCCAAGCCTGTAGCATTGCATGGGGGTTGTTGTGACCCAAGTGCAGGACCCAGCACTTGGCCTTGTTGAACCTCATACAGTTGGTTGCCGCCCATCGATCCAGCCTGTCCAGATCCCTCTGTAGAACCTTCCTACTCTCAAGCAAATCAACAATCCCACCCAACTTGGTGTCATCTGCAAACTTGTTGCGGGTGCATTCAATCCTCTTGTTCAGATTGTTGATAAAGATATTAAAACAGAGC
>NW_010313108.1:0-28720 GCF_000700745.2 Antrostomus carolinensis
GGTGCCTGGCTCCTGAGGGGCGAGGCCTTGGTTCCCCTCCCGCTCCCCGTGCTTTGGGGGCAGCCAGCGAGCCGCCCGGCCGGCCTGAGTCCCATCTCCCGCCTCCCCGCCCGGTCCCTGCCCGTGTGGCGATCTTCCCGGTGGTGCTGAGGCCTGCTGGATCCCCGCTCGCCCGTGGGAGCAGCGTCTCCCCTCCCTATCGCTTCCTCGGTACAATGCAAATGCAGAGGGAGTTTCCTCTTCATTCAGGGGTTCCCTGATGCCTTCTTGGGGCAGAGCACCCAAATGCCTTCCTTGTGTTGGAAGGCTGAAGGTGTTTTTCCAGCCATTACAGATTTTCAGGTCTTGCAGGCTTTAAAGATACCACCTGGCTCTTAGAGAAGCCACTTGACTAACTTCCCAGCCATTGAGTTGGATGAATGGCTGCCAGAGGTTCATGCAAGAAATATGTCAAGACACGGGCTTCACTGGGTTATGAAGTTTGGAGCTGGCTTATTAGCTAAAAGTATCAGAGATGCATTATTTGGAAATAATGTTCAAGGTAGTATAGTGTTTTCCTAGAAGCACTTGTGCTGTACATGCTGATTTGGGTCTGAGTCAGTACTTTGTCAAATGGTTCCAACAGTAAACTGGCATACTTGGAAATTTACAGTTAGTACCTCTGATGCAAAATGAAATGCCCTGTTGTAGGTGGTGTGACTTTAAAGCTTTTTGTTTGTGTGTATTTTTGATGCACTGTTTCAGTAAATTTTCTGCAAGTTCAAAAACGTACTGCAATTTTAAGAGTACTTTTAAAATGGACTGTGGAGAAGTTTTCCTTAGTATTTCCTTAATTTGATGGTTAACTTGTATTTGTATCTCTTGCTTACTCTTTAGACACAGCACTATGAATCAAGAAAAACTGGCCAAGCTTCAAGCACAGGTCCGAATAGGAGGAAAGGTGAGCAACTCATCAGAGATGCAGTGTTTCCTGTAATTCACAGGTTGGAGGAGAGACATCTCAGAAATTTGTTGTTCAAAACATAGACTTTAGTTCATGGGAGGGAGGAAAAAAATATATATGTTGAAGGCCTGAAAATCACAGGTTTTGTGTCATCTGAATCATAGTACTGCGACCTGAAATGCAATTTTCTTCCAGTTCAGAACTGCTGAATGAGTAGTTTCCACAGTGTGTGAAGCTTTCTTTTTAATTAGTTGACTTGTTGTGACCTGTGAGAGCTCAAGCTAAGCTTACCTGTTGGTTGTTCCAGTTCTGCCTTTCTCTTCTCCCTCTTGGGGAGTTCCTTCCTTTGTGCCAGCTCCAGGCTTATCTGACTCTGTACTGAGCTGTTTCTTTTCCATGAGCCAGCAGGTAGCTAGTATGACAAAAAAAAGAGTATATGGCTTGTTCAGTGTGGGTGTTCATCTCCTGACCGTAGGTGGGGTTATGAAAAAGTTTGCAGAGTAGGAATTCCAAAATTACTGTCTGTGGAACAGTTTAAAAATGTTAATTACTTGGTTACAAAAGTGTGACCTTTTTAAATCGCTGTATTTGTGCTTCATCTTTTAAAAAATAAAGTTCTCGGGGAAACTCTTTATAATCTGGCTTGTGGGCAGGGAAAAGTACTTCTGCTATTTCGTCTCTTTTTGGTCTTTTACACTTAAAGACCTTAAAATTGAGAGTGAGAGCTAAAGCTGTAGGTGAAGAGGAAGTAAGTTGAAAAGCATTTTTGACTGCAGAGCTCTCTCATGGCTTACAGACAGGTTGCTCAGAGTGCAGTATGACATTCAAAAATTAAAGAGTTGTGAGATTTTTAAGAATAGCTGATGGTTGTGTCTCGATTCTTTTCAGGGAACAGCTCGCAGAAAGAAGAAGGTGGTGCACAGAACAGCTACAGCTGATGACAAAAAGCTTCAGAGTTCCCTCAAAAAACTGGCAGTAAATAACATTGCTGGCATTGAAGAGGTATAGTGATAAAATAAGTGTTTTCTGTTTGAAATTAAATTCACTGTGAAGTTTTGGTGGTGTTGGTGTTTTGGTAGGGTTTGTTTCTGTTTTTAAACAACAACTTTCCCCTCAAACTTACAGGTCTGCTTACTGCCAGGTAAAGTTATTTGATTATTGTCTCATTTCCATTAATGCATACATACCTAGAGGAAGGAAGGATAAGATTCTGCTGGCCAGATAGTGATTGTAGAGGCTGGTAAGCTGTTATGTATGTGTCTTGCATTCATTGCAAACCAAAATGTCTCTCGATTCTTAACTTCATGAACTTGATTACCTGCTTTAAAGAGGAGAGCAGTAGATGCACTGTGCAGGGACATCTAAAGCAACAGTTGTGTGGTGCAGAATATAAAGAAAACCATAAAAATACCAGGAGTAAGAACTTGCAAGTCTGTATTATCAAAACTAGGTCATTTTACTGCATGAGAACTATGAGAATTGTTTGTGGTAGTCACAGGAGGTGACATTTCTTACAACATGGCAAAGGCTTTAGAGAACCAGCTTCTCTGTTAAAGTGAGTAGGAATATAGAGGTTTTGGATATTCCTTGTATATGTCTGCTTCACATGCATAAAATATCAATGGAAACTCTGACATTTTCCATAACACTGTAGAAAGTAATGCTCGTAAGTGGGAGGAGGAGGTGTTCCTTCATCATAAACTCAATATTACTGTAGTACTTGGTTAAATGTAATATTTAATCAGTAATTAATTAATTTAAGCAGGATTGCAGGGTGCCTCCAGAGGCCACTTAGTGCATACCCCTCATCCAAAGGCAAATAGAGATTGGGTGTAGAAGCTGGTTTGACTGTAAGTTTTCATACCTCTGCTACAGAAACAATGCAGCTTGGCTGTTTACTTGGGCTTGGAATGTGTATGCTGAGCTATAGGAACCCAAAGAAAGACACAGTTCTTGTTCTCTTTTGGTTCCCCTGCCTCCCTACCCCACCCCACAGCATAAGATCTTTATTCAGACATGGTCACTCGTGTTTTTAAATGTCTTGATGTGAAGGAAGATGATGCAATATGCTTCTGCCTTGATAGCTGGGTCTGTAATTGCAGTATGTTGTGTTCAGGTGGACACAAGTTGACCTTGGTAAACTTTGTGTAGGTAGACGAGTTTGAGGAGGCTAGTAATGTTGAGTCAAGTGTTAGTAGCTCATCTGTGTGGTTTTTAAAAGAGGCTTTTAAGTAAGAAGACAACCGTTCTTGAAGCCTTTACCATTTCCCCATGTGTAAGGGACAGGACATCCTTCAGTTTTGCAGGAAGGCAACACACCTCATTTTCCTGTTCAAAACACCTTTTGAATTCTGCTGCTGTGTGAAGATCAGTAACTTAAATGTTTGTATGTTTTAGATCTTTAGTTCCCAAATATCTGTTTTCCCCTTGTAACTTCTACTAAAAACAATACTTAAGAGTTCTGTGACATAAGTTTATTACTATTGTTTGGTTCAATGGGTAGTAGAACTCATTTCCTTTTTTCAGTCAAAATTATTTTCCACTTAACCATAGCTTAGCCAAAATAAAATCTTAACTTTCCATTCTGTCTCCCCATAAGTTAAAAAAAACCCCTTAAAATAAACCCATAGAAATATGCCAGTATAAACTTTGGCAGTAGGAGCAAAGCAGGCTGTAAAACGCAGTAGTTGGTGATTCAGAAGACCAGGGAAGAGCGAGAGAGCAGGGTCACTGTACGATGTACTTAGTCTTAGAAGAGTCATCGTGGAGTTGTTGGGAAGGTGTGGAAGCTGTTCTAGTGCAGTCAGTACATGAAGCTCCAGTTCTGTGTTTGCCTCTGCAGGAAGCATCCCTGCCTTGGGCAGCTGCAGCAAGGAGGCCAGGTTGTGAGTCTTGTGTCTTTGCCAATTCTGCTGTAAAAACAATGTTTTCCTGATGGGTGACACAGATAGCTGGGGATGGTGGTGTCTTAAACTGATGTGGCAAGGTTTTTCTGGTAGAGCTTTTAGTTTGTAGAGAGTTACTCCAGAGCTGAAGGTTTTGGTTTTTTCCTTAGGCATTCTTCATATTCACTCATTAATGACTTACAGTCTAATAACCTGTGTATATTTTTTGCCTTTGTTTGAAAATGTACATGAACTGTATGATAACATACAGTCCCTTGCATACTTCATACTTAATATTTAGGTAAGTGTATTTTATGAAGGAACTAGAGCTCTTGAATTGTCTTTCCATATAGTATGTATGACTCCATATTTTATTATAAACTCATATTTTACTTCCAGTTTAGGTGGTGTTAATTCCAGATGCTTTTGTCATGGTTATATTATCCTCTGAGAGGAGTACTAGTTTTGTAATTTTTAATACATATTTTAAATCTAGATTTGAATTGATAATTAATAATTTGAATTAATAATGTTGCAACATTTTTGTAATTATTATTAATATATTTAAACAGGTGAACATGATAAAAGATGATGGAACAGTTATTCACTTCAACAACCCCAAGGTTCAAGCTTCCCTCTCTGCTAACACTTTTGCAATTACTGGTCATGCAGAGGCTAAACCGATCACAGAAATGCTTCCAGGCATCTTAAGCCAGCTTGGTGCTGACAGCTTAACAAGTCTCAGGAAGTTAGCTGAACAATTCCCAAGACAAGGTAGGTCTCTTTGGAATCTTCCATTGCTGATTTAAAGAACACATGAAGTATTGGAAGTTTTAACTTGAATTTAACAGCAGTGTATGTGACTTAAAAGATGATCAAAAGCATGTGTACATGTGTGCATATTTCCACTGTTGAGGAAATATGGGGGCAGGAAACTTTTTTCCCCGCCTTGTTGTTTTGAGATTCTGTATAGGCAGGCCCAGACTTTAAATGAATGAATTAATTAATCTTGTGGGTCAGACCTGCTGTGATTCCAGGTGTACAACTGCCTATGACAAAATACTGAGGAAAGCCAGTTCACTGTTTTATTTGGAAAAACTCAACAGGTTCTTTTTGTCATGTCAGGGAGTCAATTCTATTTTCCTTGTTCGTACAAAACATTTCTATTGTGGATATAGAGGAAGAGACATGTTCCTTATCTTCTGCTTTATGATTCTCTTTGGAATTAAACCAAGACTTTTAAAAATGAATTAAAAATCAAAGCCTTGATTAAAAAAAAAAAAAAATCAGACTACCAAAACCATTAAAGTTTTTAATGTGATTCTTTATTTTCTACTCCTTTTAAAACCCTGACAGTGTGGTATATGTGTGTGATATAACTATTACTGTAATTTTACAATTAAAATGGATATGGGGACAATCCCTTTTAGAATGATACCCTCCTTGGGGAAGCACTGTAGCATGTTTTGTAGAGGTCTCACCTACTGTCCCTAAGCAAGTTTGTAATTTAAGAATAGATGGAAATTTATTCTTATAATGGTATATGTTATGAAATTAGAATGTGAGAAGACTTTAAAACATGCAAAGTAATCAATCTGTTGACTTTGATCTGGGTTTGTGAAAGCTTTCTTAGACTGCGGAACAGCTACACTTTTCATTACAAGTAGCTGTGTCAGAGTTCATGTTTCATGTTGCATATTGCCAAAAACTAATTCTTGATACCAAGCCCTGATGATGTTGGACATTTAAAAAAAAAAATTGTTGTTTTCATATTTAGACTGTTATGGCCATTAAAAAGACTGCAGTTGGACTTGTTGCAATTGTCTAGATTTGGAACTAGAAAATACATCAGCTGCTTTAATGTTTTCAACAAATAGTTATTCCTTCTAAATCCATAATTTTAATTTCTTCTATATTTAGTGTTTAGAGTTTAATTGAAAGTAAAGGGTTTATTTTTCCTTCTTTACTAATATGTGAAATACCTTTCAAAATATAGAGAGATGGATTGTCATAACCATGTTTCTTTGATACAACCTCAGTACCAACAGATACTTACTGTGGCTTCTTTAGGTAGTACAGGAAGTCAGACCAGTGAGAAAAATGCTTTCTTTTATTTTAAGGTCTTGCATTTCTCTAGACTGTTGGCAGCATGTTCCAACTTCCATGACTTAGAGTTTGATGCAGGACCCTTGGTATGGCAATATTTTTTTCTTACAGCTGTGGCCCCTTAGTAACTGAATCATGTGATATATTGGTCCCTGGTCGGTACCACATTATTGTTGCCTTGAAGTAGATGGTTTCAGTGAGAAGATTTAGTCACGCTGGGTTTTTTCTGTATCATCTGATCTTTTGCCAGCTCTGCATTAATACCCCTGAGCGTTGGAAATCGCTATGCTAGTACTTTGGTACAAGAATGTTCCCAAGTAGACCATGCTGATTGCTGTTGATACCCAGTCATTTGTGTGTTTGTCACTACTGGGGGTTGGGGAAATGCTTTTCTTTTTTTTCAGCTGCGCTTTTTATTTTGTTGTGTGATTGTCCCTAATTCTGTATAATGAGAACTTGGCACCAAATTTCTTTTTATAGTGTTGGATAGTAAAGCACCAAAATCTGAAGATATTGATGAAGAAGATGATGATGTCCCAGGTAGGCACATACACACGTGTCCATTTAATGTATAAATATTTCCATTCATGCATTTAAGCATTTGGCTCTTGTTGTGATTGCACTTCTGACTTGCTAAAGAAGCCTTCATATACCAAGCAGCATTAAAGCATTGATGAATTTGGATTCCAGCTTCTGAAAAAAGGCTTACCTTGTGCAAATTGCTAATTCCTAAGTGAAAATAGGTTTAAATACTTTCAGGGAGGTTGCACAAGTGATGTAAATATCCAGATAGGATTTCAGGCCTTTTTTTTTTTTTTTAAGGTTTTTAGGTAAGTTCTTAATTTGTCATTTAATAACTGCCTATCAATCACCACACTCTTCTGTATCATACCGGTATGGTGTGTTAGCCGAAACAAACTGGTGGACCCAGAAGTTCAATTCCTCATACTCTGGCACTGGTTTATTTCTTTGTGATCTTGCATAAAAATTCAGTTCTGTCCACAGTGCTGTTTCCTGGAGCATAGCAGTTGATGGGTGGCTAACTTCAGGCATTCTTTAAAGAATCCTGATGGCTCAAGACTCGACTGCAGCTAGTAGAGCACCTCTGAAAATCAGATCTTAATCACTTCATGTTAGAGCTCCTGCTCTTCTGAGTGTTTCTGCATTTCTAGTTCATAGTGTATGTTCAAACAAAGCCTTTTTTCTGAAGCCCTTTGAAATTGGCCCATTAAAAATGGTGTGCATGGGTATAGTTAAGAACTGCTTAACCTTTCCCACATTATATGCATTTTCTTTAAACTTACGAAGGTAATGTTACTGGACACTACTGTATGAAATATTCTCATCTCTTTCAGATCTCGTAGAAAACTTTGATGAAGCATCAAAGAATGAAGCTAACTAAATCATTAATAGTTCTGGAAGCTGGCATGGACTAGATTTAAGAAATCAGCTATGTGGTTCCAAAGTTTTAAAGAAACAGAGAACATCATCTGTTAATAGTTCAGTAATATAAATATTTTGTATTTTTATGATGCTGTTTGTTCAGCATTTTCTGTCAGTTGATTTTGTATTTTGCACTTACTCCCAGGATCTACTCTTTTGGTCAAAAAGAAATGTCAGTGCAGTTTGAGGGGTGTGTGCATGTGCGTGTGTGTATGTGTGTGGGTGTACATATAGTGGAGAACAAATTGGAGAACACTTATTTAACCTTTTCCCCTTTTCCTTTGAAAGTAGAAATAAAATGGATCTTCAGCATTGTTACTTTTTTGGTTATCAACAAATAGTGTGCAGAAGGTAGTTAGATTAAAATTTTGCCCACATTTTGTGACCTGGAGGCATGACACCATTAAAACTTGGGTTTAATTTGCTGTTAACTATTATACTTGCAGATATATTTCTCACCCCTGTTGAAATGTACACATCAGAATGGTTATCAACCTTATGTTGACCCCAGATGATACTGAAGATGAGCTGTTTTACCAGCTTGTGACAGTAACTTTTTAAAAATGAAAACTTGGTTTCAGGAAAGTATGCTTTTTTTTTTTAACCTTTCTCAACCTTTTCTTTTTTTCTTGTCTCTCTAACCTTTTGAAACAAGCTGATGTTTGACTCTTCCCACATAGGCTTAGCAGTGTGTTCTCCTGTTGATTACGTAGAGTATTTCCCATGTCAAAAGGAAAACAAACACCTTGGTTCTCTACCATCAGGTCACTTCCTAAACTCGGAGGTCTAGTTGGTAACAATCCAGTCCACCAGTTTTGCACAGTAACAGATTTTTGCTTGAATAACTTCAAGCTGTTCTCTTGGCATGACTGCATTTACTAGCAGCTGATGATTCACTGTCATTCTTGCGGCACTAGGAATTAAACACACCCCGAGAGCAGTGTTTAAGGTGGGAAGAGAGTTGTTGACATTTTGCCTTGCCTCCTGCTGGGCAGTTTGTGCAATGACGAGCTCAAGGGGAGATAATTTTTATTTTTTTGCCTGTAACCTTTGCCTATAACCTACCTCTAGGTTTGGTGTCATCTATGTAGTAGCTTCTTAAAAACCATAAATGCTCCTCACGCCTAAGGAGGACATTGGGAGGTGCTGTTGGTACAGTGCAGTATTTATGACCTTTCTTTAAAATGCTTAATGTGAACCCGTTTTCTCAGAGGCTCTTTCAAGGTTCTTGATGTAATGTGCATTATGGTATAGTTAGACATCATTGTAACCTGTGTCAAGGGCAGCTGTGGCTTACGAAGGCCATTTATTCCTCTTCATCTGTCACTTAATTATGGCTTAATTGGAACATATCAGCTTTTTATGTAGGTTCATATGCTAGAGAACTGTAAATGTACAAGGTAAACAGGACATGAGTTCTGATGGCATCATCAGAAAACCACAAAAGCAGAGCTGTAGTGGTTCGTCATCTGAACTCCTCCATTTATTTTATAGGCTTTGTTCCGTTTTTCCTGTTATATTTTATATACTACATGGATCTTACTACAAAATAAAATAACAGTGCAAAAGAGGAAATGCTCCCTCTGGTGTGTTGTCTCCTCCTCCCACCAGCCCTAGCTGAGGGACGACAGGTGGATGCAGCAGCCGTTTCAAACAGCACTGCATCCTTCCTGACAGTGACTGAGGGAGATACAGGCAGGATCCTGTTAGAGCTGTGGGATTTCACACTCCCATATACCCCACTCTCCTGTTCTTCCTGCAGTGTTGAATGGAACTTTGGTTTGTTGTGTGGCTAACCTTAAATCGGCTGCAGGTGCATTTGTTCTGTTGATAAGGAAGAGCTGTCCTCACCAGTGTGTGCACAGGCACGCTGAATTGCCTTGTGCTGCCTCTGCAAGCGCAAAGAGCAGATGAAGGATACTAGGAAACAGGTATTTGCAGTGTTCTTCTCTCTGCTTAAGGGACACCAGTGAAGGACATTTCAAAGTAGCAACTGTGCTGAGTTGATGTGTGGGACATCCCCTCCCCTAATACTAACCAGATACTGAAAATTCACACTCATTGGTTTCTGATCTAGGGAGTATGTCAAAAGTAATTTTGTGAGAGATTAGGAGTAAGCATTGGAAATGATGATTCCATAAGTTTATGTAGTTGAACTTTCTGTTTCCTACAAAATACTCATTTAATTTTTGCTCTGGTCATGACAATTTACATGTTAAACTCTCACTTTTTCCTATGTTTGACAACCAGTAAACTAACTAAATATGCTAGCTTATGTAGTTATATTATCTTCAGTTTTTCCACTGTATCTGAAAACAGTCAACCACTTATGATTTGCTGCTGGAAATGCTAGAGCTTATCAATCATTAAACTGATTTTAATTAAAGGTAACCCATCAAGGCTGTTGTGGGAAAAGCTATTTTTCTTCTTCATATTTGTTCATGGTATAACTCAAACAGTGTACGTGCTCATGGAAATACAAAGTTACGAAGAGCAATTTTGGGGAGTGTCGGTACAGGAAAAACTCCCCACATGGAGGTGAGCAGTTGAACGTTAAAATGTTCTTTGCTTGGCTTGAAGCATCATAACCACTGTACTTCTGAAGCCCTTGAGCTTAACTTGCTTGCTACTTAAACACTGACATATTAAAGGTACCGGTAAAGATCTTGACATGTTAAAGATTTGGTAGTGATTTGAAAATAGGAAGGTAGAGGAGAACATAGGTTGAAACATCTCATGGGTTCTGTGTGTGAGAATCAAAGCTGAATCGGTGAACACTGAAAGAATCAAGAACTTGGCAAATGTATCAGACAGCAAACATGAGTCTTCCTGCCCTGACCGCTGGATTTGTGTAGTTCCCAGGTTTATGGATGGGAAACCTGGGACTGGCTGGCCTCTCTCAGGCAGGAGAGCAAGTTTGTAAAAACCTGCAGTTGTGCTGAATTTGTTCTCCTTGGGGGGAAAAAAATGCTCGTGTATGATGGATGGTAGAGATTTACAGCACAGTCAGCGGTGCTGGAGACCATGTACTGAGGGCTGGTAAGGGAGTTCTCGTGCAGCACTCGGTAACAAAGTAAGTTTGCACCTAAGAATGTTGATAGGGTGGAAGGAGTTACTTTATATATATGAACATAAAGATGCTGATAAAGGGGTTCAGGGGAATTTTTTCTTCTTAACTTTGTTACGTAGGAATATTTGACGAGTGCACAAGAATGATAAGGATGAATTTGGAACCGTTACTGAAGTTGTGCTGAAATATGTTGATAATTCACTAGTATTTGTCAACTTTCCGTGGGAGCTAGGAGTTGCTATGAACTCCCTTCTGCCAAGGTATTCACAAATAATGGTTTGGATTTGGTGTGTACAGAAGGAGCACTGCAGGTCTTACAGATTATTTAATTACTGGCTAGCGTGTTGGTTGACCAATGCATTGCTGTTAACAAGAAAGAAATGAGGAAGTTAGAACAGCGCAGTCAATCTGTGCTTTACGTAAGAGATCAATTCATGTCTCTGCTGGGGAATGTCCCAGGAGGGGTTCTCCTGAATTTCCCTGGAATCAGACTGCACTGCTCCAGACAGAAGGGATGTACAGAGTAAACTGCCATGTAGGTGAAGGTGGATGAATGAATTCTGCCACTGGCCCTTAAGAATAGTCTCTGTTTATTATTTGAAGACAATGCTGGTTTGTTCACCAAAGTGAACAGACAGATTGTTCTGGAGATCAAGATTACACTAATTAAATGATCTGTGTTTTGTACTTGAGCAAATGAAGTGACGCAGAACAGAAGCACATCACAACACTAGCCATGGCAACTTCACGGAAGTGACAGCAGAAGTACGGGGAATGGTTGCTCACATTCAACTGTTTGCTTTGGTTTTGTTGTGTGGGGTTTTTGTTGTTGTTGTTTGTTTGTCTTTTAAATTTCCACCCTGCTCTTCAAAAACTCGTTTGCAGACGCTAAAGAATTTAATGGATTTATTCGGAACGATGCAGGCTGCAGTGGCAATCAAGCATTCGGGTAGCCAAGCAGAGCAAGTGAGGAGACCAGTTCTAAAACTGTTTGTCTTGGGATGTTTGGGTGAAAGCCCGGGTTGATATCTAGAGCAGGGTTATTTGGAACTGGGCTTTAATTTCAGCCTCTGTGTTTGGCAAGAAAAAACAAACTCTTACATGTTGTAGTGCCTTGGTTTGCCTTGTTTCAGGAGTACTGCTCTGCCTCATGTGATTGTGTAATGTAAATTAATGAGCACCAAACCTGGATGCTTCTTGAGAGAGAAGAGCTACATCTGTGCAAATGGTATATAAAAAAAACCAACAAAACAAAACAAAAACCAACCTACTTTGCTTCCACATGATGAATACATATGATTTGGTGGGCTGGCAGTAGTACGAAACACCCTCTCGCTAAAGAACAATCCCACAGCTTGCTCAGACACTGTTTTTTTCTTGGTAACCTGGTATCTGTCAGATTCCCAAATATTAGGTGGCATTTCCTTGAACTTTGCATTGCAGATGTAGTTTGTAACTATGCCAAATTAGTTTCCTCCTTGGAGTAAAAGTACTTTTTTATAAAGTATTAGTGCTAAGGCAAACACTGAAACAAAATTATATGCTGAGGCCTTTTGACCTTTCAGTGCACATATCCCAGCTGAATAAAAGGAGTTATGTGACCTCGTACCCTTTTCTTGCAACATCCTTGCAGCCGCTGTAGTAACTGCTTATGTCCAAAAGTCATATTAGAAAGTATTTAATGTATTCTTAGATTCTGTCTAATGCAACGTAGGTGACAAAGAGGAGCCGGTGCTGTGTGACCAGCTTACTATAGACACTGGGAAATGTGGTGCAAACTGCATCTTGAGAACATCAGATCTGATTTTGAGGCTGTGTGTGGAGCTGGAAATTTCCAAGCAATGCAATTTATTGCCAGACATAGGTAAGTGAAGACTTAAAATCTCAACAGATTGTCAGCAGGATACGAGACCTTTGCATACCAAGAGTGAAGTTCCCCTGCAAAGCCTTCACCAATCTCGGACTTCCCTGCCACCAAGCCTTCCCTTCCTTAGCTTTCCCAAGTGCCAGCAGTAGTAGCTCATGTCTGAGGTCACCTGGATCAGCTTGCTCCTCTGGCTGTAAATTACTTCTTGTAAAGTTGGTTTTCAGATGGTTTTCAGCTCAGCTTGCTGACTGTGTAGCTGTGCTCGTGCTAAAAGCTCAACTGTTCCTCCTGACAGCTGTGGTTGCCTTAACCAGCTTGTGGAACTGCATCCAGAGCCGTGGTGGCAGCATTTGAACCCACAGTTTGTTCTGCATGAGTGGGTGCCTGCAGAGGAAGCCGCAGCTTCAGGGCCATCTCGGCTGTCTTCGCCTTACCAGCTGGTAGCTCGCTTTAAATTTGTGTGAAATAAATGGTCACCTCCCTCTAACAGGAAAGCATTTGCACACAGTCCTTTTGGGCAGGCGTGGTAGAGGTGACCATCACACAGACCAGCCTCGCAGGCTGAGCTAACCCTGCTGTTGCTGCCTACTCTGCTTCTAAGGCTTGTCCTGGCAAGGCAGTGCGGGGGAACTCGCGGTCCTGCTGCCAGGGTCGGGCTGAGTTTAGGGAGAAGGGAAGGATTTACCATATCCATGCCTTGGGCGACTGATCTGGTCAGGTACTGTAACTTGTAGATTGTTTTGAAACATTTAATTGTGAAATAGGTTTTCAGTACAGCTCACTGTGCCTTGTGAGGGTCAGGCATTGCCTGCACTCTGGGCTGATGAGCTGCCACGTGTGACCCTGGTGTGCTGTGAGCACAGCCACCCTCTGACTCAGCCGTCCCACGGGTCTGCAGCTGCACAGCACCCAAACACAGCCTTCCCCTCTCGCCCCATTTTGCATTTCTTTTTCAGTGAACAGTGTTTGGGTTTTTTGGGGGGTTTTTGAGGCTTGTTTTTTGTTTGGTGGTTTGTTGGGGGTTTTTTTTGGCAAGCTGTTGAAGTTTTGATCAATGCTGATAGTTCTCGTTCACTGAAAAATCACCCTTTAAGTTATTTACTGAGATCTTTAATAAGGAATTTCCATTTTTGTGACAAGATCTGGTTTCAGATGGCTTCTGATAAGTGGTGTTTAATTGAAAATAGCTATATTGTGCTTACAGCATTTTTACAATCTCTGGGGAGTAATGATGCAACTAAAGTTTCTGCTGTGTTCATTTTGAAACACTTTAGCGCTGGAGACTCTGGTCTGCTCTCTGTGGCAATTGGCAGTTGCAATTAGTGATGGTTTGTATTTTTGCATGTTTCTGAAATAAAGCAAATAGGGCCTAACATAATTTTTACTTTGAATAAGGATTTCTTAAGTATTAAGTTTCCCACAGCCTCCTTCCTCAGCTTGACTGAAAGACACCAGGTTTTCTCATAATCTGCTGCTGGATATTTGGGTATTTTGCTGATATTTCTCTTGACACAGAAGTTATGTCTGTTTTCTGAAAAACAGGGAATGTGTTACACTTTCTAGTCTTTTCTACATCACCTTTCTCTCAGCCACATGATTTCTCTGTTCTTGTAAATTATTACCTTGTGAACACAGCAATATTACTACCTCTATCTCTTCTCCTGCCCTTTGAGTTGCAGAGTTTCCTTCATTGGCAGCATGCACTGAGAAATGCTGGCCACTTCCAGCCCTGAAATTGTAATAGTTTATCCCATTACACGGTGATTTTTCTGGCTCAGTTCTCCTGAGAACCTTGAAATGGGTTTTCTGTAGAAATATTCCATACACTTTTTCTTTTAAAGGCTATGGTCAAATTTGAAGGGATAATCTAACTATTGTTTCTAGTGGTATGTGTGTTCTATCCTGATGACTTTGATAAATTATAGAGGGGTTTTCAAAGTGCAGTCTAGGTCACTGAGGTCTTGGTGACTTCTTTGAGCAAGCAGACATACAGCATTAGCATCTTAACTGTTGGAAACTTTTCCATGACAAATGCATACACTTTTAATGGCTTTAATCTGCACAAGCACTCCGTGAGTTTGCAGTAAGCTCTAGTAAAAGGTTTAGATGTCTTATACCCCCGTTTCCTCAATGGCTTACAGTACCGTCATCAGGAATGCATACCAAGTGCATTTTCCTTTGTGACTGCTAGTTCTGTTGTCTTCCCCTCTCTGTTTCTCAGACAATACTCACAGCAGCTATGGAGCTGTTGGATTTGGACTACCTGACATAGCAGTAAGCTAATACTTTCAAATTGCTTTGACCCTCAGGTTCATTATGCTTTGGGCTGGCCAGTATTTGTCAGGAAAGAAGAAACAAAGTAGTAGCTATTCAGAACAGGATTTCATTTGCATTGAATAAAGATGGTGAGAAATTATTTTTATTAGTTTCTCATCTGAGACATTAATCTGTGTTAAAATTTGTATAAGATATGCCTTGGTTCAATTTTTGCCCTTCTGTGTTAACTCTTAGATAAGCCAAGATAAGAGAGGTGATTAAATACTTGTCCTCAATTAGTCTTACCCTCGTAAGCAGTCCCATGAAAAATTGCTGTGGGAGCTATTACATGCATTGTCTATTTGCACAATGAAAACAAGCTTTAAAAGTTGTTCCTACCATAGTTAAGTAATCCTGGTAAAGGAAAAGTATTTGCAGGTTTTATACTCGGAACATCTCTGGTTTGTTAAAGGCAAGATAAAGGACAGATGTCAAAGATGGCAAGGAGCTTTTTTCTTCCCCTCACCAAAGAAAGCAGCTCCCTGCTTGTATGTGCTGTTAGTTTCTGTGCCCTGTTCTGTTGGCTGACATTGTACTTAATCCTGTATCGTAGTCAAAATGGTTTTGCAAGGGTTCTGGCAGTTTGGAATGGGTACCGGCCTTTTTTAGCAAACTCAAAACATTCAGCTGGCTGGCTTCTGAGTTACAAACCTGGACAACTGACATCTCTCATTGAGATGTTGGGAAAGTAGATGGTCAGGGCTTTCCAAGTGCTCTGACTCACAGCACTCCACAAAATCTCAATCATGGGATTTAGTAAGGCATAAATAAGCCTGGGGTTTTTTTAAATAGGCTTAATTATACCCAGCAAAGCAGTGTCCTTTTGCTTGAGCAGGGAGTTGCCACACTGCTGTGAAGTCAAGACACTGCTAGGAGAACAGGAAGGTTCAGGCAGAGCCATCAAGTTCATAAACAAGTGGAAGGACTGTGTGTACTCCTGACCCTGATCCCTCTACACGTGTAAGGCTTCCATGGGATGTAGTGGTGGGGTTTGTCTCTGATGGTACCTGTTTGCCATCACTGCTGACTTAAATAACATAATGAAGATGACCATGTGTCTCGCCCCTGCTGTATATACAAGTGAAAGAGGAACGAACTGATGGGGAAGAGGGCACAACTTGCCTGGAGTAGTTAGTGACTTGTATTCAGCAAGGAGATCTTTACATATCACCAGTGATGTCATTGCTTCTTTCACTCAATTTTTTTTTGTGTGATTTAGTGTTTATATGCCAATGCCTGTGGGATTCCAGACTCATCCAGTCCATATTCAACACCACACCTGGCAAATGGGAATTTTGGGTATGTTTTCATGAATAAGGAGGGTAGTATAGGCTGGTGTCCCAAGTGTTTGAGCCAGTGCAGCTGCCACTGATGGGAATTTTCTGCCATTTACTGGAAGTGTGTGTAGCCAATGCCACTCCAGCTACTGCTGGGCTAGCGCTTGGATCTCAAGGATTGTCTGTTAAATGCTGAAGATAGTGCTTGGGGGAGAACAGTGTCCAATTAATGTTACACCATCATATTGTGTAATGGGCCTTGCTGGATACTACTCCTTGTTATACTGTTTTCTGTAAAAACACAGAATAAAAGATGACCCTTTACCTTAAATGATAAACTCCACAGGGATAGCTGAAGTAATGACAACTGGTTTTCAGTAATTGTAAATGGCAGTAAAATCCATTTACAGGGCTCAGTTTCCTCCTTAGAAACAGCATTAGTGTCCTAGCATGAGAGGACACTGCTAACAGGATCCACCCAGCACCACACTCCATTCGAAACGGACATAAAATTGTTGAACAATCACCATTTTGTGAAAATTGCTTTGAGATATTTCTCATCCTGGCAAAGCGAACCATCCTTGTTGACTGGTCAGCTTTTATTTTCACAGCCTGTTATACTAAATGACATTTTTACCAAGCTCAGATTCTTGATCAAAGTCTGTAGTAATAAGAAGCCCTTTGAACTCATTTTAGGAGGATCATTTGTTTCTTTCTCATATTTGAAGTCCTTTGCCTATTGCATAACTTACAGGCCTAACAAACTCTCCTCAGTCCCCGTGCATAAATTATCTGGAATTTCAGTCTCATCTTTTTCTCCTACCCCTAATTTGTTAATCACCTGGACATTGCCACAGTCATGAAGCCATGAGCCTGCCACAACTCTGCTCAATTCTCAGGTTGCTTTCTTGTAGCCTTTTATTCCAGCACGTTCTCCGAGGAATGCATTTCCATGTTGCCATACCACATGAAGTTCGGGTTCAGTTTTTGCTTGGTTCCCTTATTAAACCAAGAAACAGGATTTTCATTATTATTAAGGTGCTCAGCTTTTTGCAAACTATAGGGGGAGATGTTTGTTCATCAGTCTTTTTTTCAGTGTGAAGCACTCATTTTTCCAAACAAAAAACCCCACTTTTCTTTCTGGCTGTCCAGTGAAAGCACCACCTCAATACCAAAGAGAGAATAAGGGAGAGGGACTGCACTGTTTTCATTTTGGTTTCAAGATGATCTGCTTAATTCTGCATTTGGGGCTGTTCTAATCCTTTGATGGTTGGTTCAAGCACGAGTTTTCTATCCAGTATGCTTTGCACTGTATTCTTCTTTAGCTTTGCTACAATTTATATAAAATTTATATAGTTTATAAAAAATCTTTTTTAAAAAAAGACTGTCCTATAAAGAAAATAAGGGATTTGGTGCCAGGTATAATAAATGGGTAAAACAATTCCATTATTTTCCAACTTTATTCAAACATTCCATCTACAGAGCATTTTCTCTAGTGTTATATGTGTTACTTGAGAATCAGTGAAGGTGGATTATTTCTGAAGGAAAAAAAGAAATCCTTTCTCTAAGCCTTCTGCACTGTGTTTGCCTGTATTGTAGTGGTTTGGAGGGAAGGTGCCAGGCCACGTGCATAGCTGCACAGACCAAAGTCACTTAAGACTCCTTTTTTTATAACTCTTTTAAAAATGATATCAATTTCAGGAAAAATACTTCTGGAGAGGCATACACACACAAATCATGTTAATATGATCTTCAGAGAGCAAATTAAATGGTTTATAACTGTCTTCCCTAGTGAATTTATGGTGTGGGGAGTTTGATGTCAGTTCAGCTGACTGCCTCATGTTTCAAAGCGTTTCACTATGGGTTTTACACTTTTGGTTAAGCTGTTGCTATTTAAGAAGATGACTTCCATGTCATTTGCAAAGCATGTAGAAGCTGGAGGCAGTTCAGCATTTTGACACTCTTAATTAACTGATGGCCTGTCATGAAAGTAGGTTGTAATTAAATGATATGATAATTTTGGCCATGCTGCTTTTCAAAGTATTTTTATATCCCAGCACAATAATTCAGGTGGTGACATCATGACAGTATATGTGCTTCTCCTTCCTCAATGCCTACTTAAGAATTGTTACTCATGGTTCCAAATAGCTTTAAGAAAATAAATTCCAACCAGCTTTTGGTGAAAGAGGAAATAGAAAATTAAAAAAAGACTTCCTGTCATAGACTGTGGCCTGTCATCCTGTTGGGGCCTGTGAGGATGACAACCTACATCTCCTGTAAGAGATATTCACATGTTCAGAGATCTGCAGGGTTTCTAGGGCAATCCAGTTGGATTTGTGAAAAATGACTGGAGACAACAAAGGTAATCTTGATGGCTACAGAGCCTGTGCCGTGTTTGCTCTGGGATATCACTAATGATTTGAGTAAGGTTGGATTTGGCCCAGTATATTTTTGATTAATGAAAATTATGCTGTCTTCAGCTAGGACGGTGGGTGCTGGAATTGGAGTGCTTTTACTGGATAAGTAAACGTCGTTTTACAGAGGTATTCCAGGATGGCTGTGTCCCTAACACAGCCTGACAGTGTTACTGTTCAGAAATGAGTGGGATTTGCCAGACGCTGATAATACCGACTGCATTTTGAGCCAGGTTCTTTTGACGTCCATTTTCTGATGTGCTGCCCTGGGGAAATCTGCTGTTTATTCATTTCTTCAATCCTTTAATAACATCCCTTGTGCCAGGAACATCAAAATGCTGAGTGCCATGACTGAGACGCTGCTATGAATATGCTGAAGATCCTTGCTTGGTGTGTGATGAAATGATCTTTGGGGAATAAGTGAAACAAAAGTGTGTGTAGGATATCCTTTAATTCAATGAAGAATGTGGGTGGAGAAGCAACTGAAATGAACAAGATGTTTTGGATTTTCATTAATGCCTTGAATTCTTTAGGGTGTACTTAAACAAATCGTGTGTGTGCGAAGAGTTTCACTGCTCAAAGAACTAATGAAAGCAGGAGCCCTTGTTTCTTAATCATCTCCTCCTTTACCTGCTCTCCATCTCACCTTTCTCCTGAGGTATGGGCACCATATTCCCTGTGGCAGTTCTGATAGGGGAGAAATGACCATACAAAGAAGTCTAGAGCTATGTGTGGCTGACTGACAAGCTGCCTGCTGCTAAAAGTGGCTGCCGTCCCTGTGCTGTGCTCTCAGTAATGGCAGTCATCTGCAACTTTCTCCTACAGCAGTTGCCTCTTTCAAGTGTGCTTGAACTTGAGCAAAATATTCCTGAATTGTTTAAGAGGAAAGGAGGATGTACCTGCATCTGCAGCACAGATGTGTCAGCTTTTCTTCTTTAAATGACTTAGCTTAAAAAATTGTATGCACAGAGGATGGGGGTTTCGATGCCCACTGCACCCACTGTCATTGAGGAGGAGTGGGAAACATCAGCGTGACAACAGCAGATAACCCAAGACAGTATTAGACAAGTGGTGCCCGCTGGATTCCTTCAAGAGGAAAATCCCTTTTACTAGAGTTTGGCTCTATCGTGCATTGAATGATTTAATTACAAAAAATCATAGACCAGAGCTCGAGTCGTATATGTCCATGCATAGCAGCTATTCATTTATCTCCAGCACAACAAAGAAGGGAAATGCTTAAGATAACAATAAGCCAACTACATCTACCGCTTCCTTTCAAGTAAGTTTCAGTTCTTTTCCTTTCTAAAGAAAACCCAGTTCTTCCTTTGAATCCAGAAAGACCTAAAGGATAAATTCATATATGCATATTAGATCAAACCCTTCACATAAACATTGAGGAAAAAAACCAAAACCAAAACCAAAAACCCCACCATCCTAGATTAAGGTTTATACTTCTGTTTACCTACATCCTCAAAAAAACTCCCTCAGCACAACCAACCGTACTGGAAAGATGAACTGCGTGTTCATAGGCACGTTGACAACTCTACACTTGGACTGAAGGCTTTTTCTGAAACATATTTCCTACCTCAGCCAGAAGCTATGAGCTCCATGTAAGATGTGTGCCCTCAATGCTCCTGCTGTCCTTCAGCCTCTGCCTTCCTATACCCCAGGACTCACTGGGCTCCTTCCCTCTGTGTCTTCCCTTCTCCTACCAAGGCTGGCAGCCTTCTCTCTCCTCCCTCGGGTTCACAGACCTGTGGATCTGGAATAGTTGTTGAGGAAGGAAGCTATTGAGAAAAAATAATATTGTAGGACTCCATCTCAGGTCCCCAGTGCTCCACACCAGAGTTTGTAAGGCACACAGCGATGGGATGCGTCACTGTTTGGTGCTGCTCTTACAGCATGTGCTATATGAGGAGTCAAAGTAGTAGCTTCTGATCTTAATCAGTTTTCCTTGTCTGTGTTCCTACCTTGGTCTTCAATTTATATTTAGGTGCCTTTCACATAATCACAGGATGGTTGAGGAGGGAAGGGATCTCTGGAGGTCTCTAATACTCTGCTCAAGCAAGGACCACATCCAGTAGAGTTTTGAGTATCTCCAAGGGTGGAGCCTCCACAACCTCTATGGGCAACAGTGTTTGGCCACCCTCACAGTAGAGAATTTTTTTCTTATGTTTAAAGTGAATTTCCAGAATGTTAAATGTTTTTGACAAAAGCAAGTTAAAGCTGTCTAAGCCTGTTCCAGAAGGATGTGTTAACTTTTAGGTTTGACCATCCAAGAAGAAAAACTGATTTTTCATCTGGTCTGGTGTACATGTGGATAACTCTGCTTGTTGTATAACTGTTACCCCTCAAAGGAGAGGGCAGTTAACACCTGCGCTGTGACAGTGCTTCTCGAGGTGACACGGCCCTCTCAGCCCTGGCCAGTCCATAAGGATATATCTGAGCATCTAGAAGCTGAAAATGACGCCATATAAAGATGCAGAGAAATTTGTGATTTAAAGAGAAACTGAAAATGTCATAATTTTTGCAGAACAAAGATGAATCAGAAGGAATACAGCAGAAATAAACAGAATAGAGGATTATATAGAGAAAGTAAAATTGATTGTTCCTACATGAGGGAAAAAAGGTATTAAGTTAAAATTGTGCTACATTCAATTAAAGAAAATACTTTTTAAAATACCACAATTAGTGTGTGGAACTCACTGTTACAATATATCACAGGTTAAAAGAGGATTTTAAAAGGATTACATTTTTTCTGTATAAAATGTATGTCCATTTATATCAGGTAAGTACAACGATGAACTGACTTATTTAATTTGTATATCAAATCTGTAAAAAAAAAATCTGTCAGCTTTTTTGGTCATAGAATATAGTTCTGTGGAAGAAATGAAAGAAAAGACTCACATCAAAAGATATCGCTTTAACATTCTTAGTAATGGGTTATTTAATAGATATAATTTTTCAGTTTGAAAGTTTTACTTTGTAATATACATCAAAAGATATCACTAACATTCTTAATAATGGGTTATTTAATAGATGATATGATTTTTCAGTTTGAAAGTTTTACTTTGTAATATATATATAATTAAAATCGAGTCAAGTTTGAATTGTAGTGTTTTGATTTCTCTAAAATTGTTTTATTCTTAGCATTTTCCTTGCATCTGAAGTGTTGATGTGTTCAAGGGAGTAGGTTTCTGTTCACAAAAACAGTCATTCAGAAATCCTCCACAAAACACCCTCTGTGCTGCTGTTTGCTGATGGAATTCCTTTTGAAGCGTCTGATGCAGTTTTCCTCAGCCAGCACGTTGAGTAAGTCTTGCCTCTACGAGGGAGCGCATCGAGCACCGAGTGCATTCGCTGAAGCCCACGTAAATGCCCGAGACTCTTATTTACGTAGACTTACTTTGTGAGCTTGTAAGCTCTCTTGTAGGTCCATATCTGGTCTAGTTTTGGAGAATCTCGGTTTAAAAATAATTTACTCTTCACCACTGTACTTTCTTTTGGCCATGAAGCATAGCTATGTCGATGGCATGTATGGAAAGGTGCATATGGCTTTTTGGAAAGGGCTATCAGCAACTTAGAAACTTCCTTCTGGAAGCTTTGAGATATGCTGGTCCCTCCTTCCTCATCAATATATCATACTTAAGGCAGGTTTTTTAAACCAAACTGGCATGAATTACGATTTTTATCCAAACAGTGAGAATATAAATTCTCCTACCTTTCACCATCCTCTATCACAGCTCCAGCATTATTCCTGGAGTACTATAATCTGTGAAAGATGGAAGCTTTTATATGATTGAGGAAATTAAATAATATCACAGCCAAGTGATATCCCGATATACATGGGATAGGATATAAAATCAGGAGTTCTACTATTCTTGTCCAAACTCTTAAATGCATTTTTTAAGCAATATGGAGCAAGTTGCTTAATCCTCACAGCAGGTTAACAGTTCTCAACTATTTGTAAAGTACTTTTAGACCTTCAAAAGGAAAGTGTGTATTTCTCAGCATTTTAGGAAGATGAAGTTCTCTAGATGGAGGTAATCTTTCAAACTCCTATTAATTTTTGAATCTCAAAAGTCTTTTGTTTCACTGAACAGAAAGCACGTACTTAGGTGATGATTTCATATCTTCCAAATGATAGTTTTTCATGTAATCATCATCATAGCACTTTTCATAGGAGACTCTCAAAGTGGTTTCACAGCCCTTCCTAAGGTCTCATGCAATACTTACTCATGCTGTAAACTACTCCTACAGTACACACAAGGAGAGAGGATCAGACGGGTTAAATGTCACTCAGCAAGTCAGCTAAAGAGTTGAACAAGAACCTGTTTCTCCCGATTCCACATCCTGGCAGGTTTTTTGTTACTGAGCACAGACATGTTCCTCTGGAACACCATCACAAATATTTGAACCCCATGGGTATTCACTAAAGGCATTTCCAGCTTCTGGCCAGACCAGGAATGTAATCAGGAAGGTACTTAAACATTTCCAGGGCTTCCAAATAGAGATGAACAGCAAAATAAACAAGAAGAATTAAATGATCCAAATGTTTATTGTTAACAGGGACTACTCAATCCTGCAATTTGACTTCTTGCTTGGTAGACACTTTCAAATTACCGAAGTATCACATCTCAGTCTCAAATACTGAGTTCAAACCACAACCCTTGAAAAGTTGTCCTGTGAGTATTGGAAAAATAGCCCTTGTTTGCACATGGATTTGTGTCCTCACTCTCTGATCTCTTCCTTGCAATAACCCTAGCCCTGCCACGTCCACCATGACCTCCTACCACCATGACCTCAGCTTCCTCCATTCCCTGCAATGCTCCTCGGCGGAACCAGGGAGGGGTAAGGTGGCGGTGTGTGTGCGTACTGCCTGAGCACGCGCTGATGAACACACTGCTGCCACACTGAATGTGCACCAGCTGAGCTGGACTTGCTTTGGCTCACCCCCTCGGTGTCTGGCTGTGGGTTGCCATAAAACTTGTAAGAACTTAATTTCCCTTGAGACTTACCACTTTTTCAGCTGGGGCAGAAATTGGCCAAGAGATCCTAAAGATAGGAGAAGGAGGTAGGGGAAGAGAAAAACAAACCATTTAATTGAATAAGTGTTTTTTCCTTATGAAGCTTGAGCTAATAAGCTAAAATAGATGCCAGAGGGAGAGAAAAAGAAAAAATTCAAGATGTAATTAAAGTCCAAAGTGCTCACAGAGAAGTTTAACACAGATACAGACACAGATCTCTTAGGGCCTCTAGGCCAGTGTCTGGAATATGGAGAGGAGTGATGAATGTTTCAGGATGTAGCCAGCATAGACAGGAAAGAAGTTATGCCCCCTTTTAAATGCATAACCTATGTGAGTTTACTGTTGGAAAGGATTAAAATGCCAATTTTTTTTTTTACTCTTAAGAACACATGGCATGTTTAAAATTTAAACTGGACAAAATAAGAATAGGCATTCAGCACGGAACGACTCTAAAGTGACCCATGCAATGAGATGGTGACCTAGCAGATCTTTTCTTTTCTAGAGATTAAGTCATATCTGTTGGAAAATGCATCATAGATTAATTAAGTGCTCATGTATTAGTGGCTTTATTGTATGACTCACTAATACTCAGTTAACCTTAATATAGGATTCTGAGGATGTTTAGCCAAGCATTTTTATTGATTCAGATTGTTCTGGCGCAGGTAGTACTTGAGTATAATGGATGAAGCCTGCACAAAATTTAGAAAAATCAAAGATTCGAGGCTGATGAGGTAATAAAGATGTATTAAGACAGACGCCACAGGAGCTGGACGAGTCACTTGGCCACTATGACATTGTAACCTTCGTGTCAGGTCTCTTGGTGTCATTTCTAAGAGTGTAATCAGCAAGTTGTTGGGTTTTTTTTTTTTTTACAACAGAAACTGACTAAATGATCACTAAGCACTCTACTAGCAGTGGTGGTAATGAACATTTATCATAGAATCATAGAATCATAGAATGGTTTGGATTGGAAGGGACCTTAAAGATCATCTAGTTCCAACCCCCCTGCCATCAGCAGGGACACCTTCCACTAGACCAGGTTGCTCAAAGCCTCATCCAGGCTGGCCTTAAACACTTCCAAGGAGGGGACATCTACAACTTCCTTGGGCAAGGAGAGAGAATTGTTTTCTCTCTCCTTGTTTTGAATTGTTTTGAATTTAGAGAATTGTTTCTCTCAGAATGTGGTGTGCAAGTAGTTACTAGCTACTCTATGGAAAAAAAGGCAACATTTTATTTCATGGAACTGTGAATAAAAGCTTCAGTCACCCAAGAGGCTTGGACACTTAAGTTCACAGCACAGACCTTTTCTATTTGAGATCTTGCATATCAGTTGAAGACCGAGTACCAGGACCTACACTGGGAATTTAATGAACATTTTGCTGTGAGGTTTCCTAACTGTTTGATGATACCAGATCAGACCAGAAGAATCTTGAATGTTTTGATCAATGCCAGATTCTGGAGAGGTCCACAGCCTCATGTACAATCCCTTCCCAAGTCTGTCTTTGACCTTCTAATAGCAGGTGTTCCTGATCTCTCCCCTGGTTCTTGTCCTCTCCTGCACCTACGCCTATTTATCATCAAGCATCTATCCTCTGCTCCCACTAAAACTCTCACTCTGTTGTTCAGAGACCGGGGGTGAGTCAGCTTTGGTATGGACCTGAGACACAGCTCGGCATGAGAGAGATCAGCATCCTTCCTGTGGCAGTGGCCAGAAGCAGATGCCAGAGAAAGAGTTTAGTAGCAGGATAATCATATAGTCACACTTGTCAGGAGTAACCTCCCAGCTTCCAGCAATGTATGTCTCAGATGTCTAGAGTGAGAAATGTTTTCTTTGGATGCAATATGCTTCAAAGGATTTGCCTTCTGTGAACAAGTCCACCCATCCCTTCAACCCATGTAAACATTGCCATCCACACGGCTGCTCCCGTCATGTGCTCAAGAACACATGATCCGTGTCAGATGATGCTGAAAGGGATGACAGGTTGTTACTTCAGTGCCCAGGGAAATAGTCTTCTGCATAAACTAGTAACCAGAATCCAGAGCTGTGATCATGTAGTTGTACCTCATGAGTTACAGACTTAAAAGGACTGAACTCTTGCTTGTCTTAAAATATAGGTTTTAAAAGCACCTGATTTTGATTTTGACATTCCAGTGCTGGGAAAGCTAACTTGTTCCTCCATAAAGGAATCCCGGTGATTAATTACCTTCAGTCACAGAAGACCTCACTAGGAAGCTGGATACATCTGCCTTTAGCTTACAGTCACTGAATTTTGGAAGCACTTAAACCTATGATTGAGTCACTCCTTCACCTGCTTTTTTAACACTGAAATAGATTGAACATTTTTCACTTTTAGTCTAAATAATTCTTACTGGTCTTCTCTGAACCATCTCCTTTTCAGCTTCTATTACGGAATTAAGGAATCTGGCTATCAGACTTCAGGACCTGTTGGACTAGTACCAGCTAAAAATAAAGACATCTTTCTATATTCTCCTGTTTATAAAAACCAAGGATTGTATTAGCCTGTTGGCCACAGCACCACACTACCTCCTTATTTTCTTCTGATTATATGTGATGACTCTCAAGGTTTTTGAGCATTAACTTGTTAGAGCACAAATTCTCTCATCCTATAATTGTGGTCTTTACTCTTTGGTGCATGTTTTTACATTTGGCTGTACAGAAATGCATATTACTTGTTATCAAGCTGTTTCAGATACTCTGCATCATGACTTGTTGTTTATCACTCCCTATTGCTTACATCATTTGCAAACTTCGTAAGTGATGATTTTATGCTTTCCTTACAGCCACTAATATCAACACAATGTAGTGTAGACCTAATTGCTATAGAAACACATTCTTTCATGATGAAATCTCCTTTCCCCACTTTGTAACTGTCAGTTAGACAGAGTTTGAACAATTTAGTATGTGCTGTGATGAGTCTCTATCTTTCAGGCTTCTTTATTAAAATGCTGCAAGTTACCAAAAGAAATATTTTGCAGACCTGCTTACCTTAATCAACCAAACTTGTAATGCCATTTAAAAAAATCAAATTATTTTGGCAAGATTTATCTTACACATTAATTTGCATTTATTTTGTTTCCATCCTTTAATTATTTTTTAATCAAGTAATGTAGATAATGTCCCATTATATTACCCAGGATTCTTGTCAGGCTGACAGGTTGTAATTACCTTGGTCACCTTGTTTACCCTTTTAAGATATTGGTACAATATTTCATCCAGTCCTCTGGAACTTTAACAATGTTCCAAGATTTATTGAAAATCAACATTAATGGTCTAAAGATACTCTGTGCCAGTGCTTCTAAAACTTGTGGATGTAAGTTACCTAGACCTGCTGATGCCCAACTTTATTAGCTTCTGTTTAACATCCTCCTCAGTGCCTATTGTGATGGAATGTATTTCATCATCATCATGATATGATATTTGTATGTCATCTGGCTCTTCCCCAGATACAGACCAGAAATAATTATCAAGCTCTTTCTGCCTTTCCTATGTTACTGTTAATCATTCTACTATTTCCACCTAAGTAACAGACTGAAGCCATTACTAAGCTTCCTTTTTCCCCAAGTTTCTGCAAGTTTCACCAAGTAATTTAAAAATCCCTTTTGTCCTTAGCTCTGCTGTTAACTCATAGACTAACTTGCGTCATTTGGAGTCCTGTATCAATTGCCCATAACTCCCAGCTCCCAGTGTACATAGGTTGTTACAGACACACAACTTTGTATTAACCCCGTAACTATCTGCTGCCTCCTTCAACTAGGGCATCTCATAGCTTCCCCTCACCTTTCTGACTGTGGTCTCATCCATTTTCCAGTTCCCTGCCTTTGTTGGAGTCTCCTTTTCCATATGCTCCCGTTCATGCCTCTTCCTTGGTATCTTCTCATAAAAAACTAGGCAAAGATGGTAAAAGACTTGGGAAAAGAGGTGATAAACTCAATACTAAATGTCCATGCTATTATGTGGGGTACTATTAGGCATGATTTCTTTTCATGATGCTGTGGAAGCTCACTGACCTGAGGCTAATGTACATGGAAGAGCTGAAGATACTTTTTGGAGAATTTGTAACTCTGACACTGGCACTCAGTGTGTGAAACAGACGATCGTTGTCCATGTCTCGTAGCCTTGATGGGGCTTGGGATAAAATTATTGATTTGGTTTGTACATAGTGTTTCTCATTATCCATACCCAAATGTTTCCTGTTTGGACACTCACAGAGGGAGCACACTGAGAACACAAGACGGGCAATCACCCTGCTTTAAGCTCAGGTGTCTGGCACCACAACTGCCCAGAGCAGCAACCTGAGTTTTGCTGAGTTCCTGCTGCTCTGGATACATCTTTGGGAACAAGTCAAGTGGTATCCAAGATACACAGAGATACGGAGCAGGGATGGGGCATGAGACCATGTCCCATTCTCTTAACTCATAGAGATGTTTTCCATTGCTCCAAACTCCTTTTTTGCATGCTTTCATGAGATGGCCTTCTTGCAAAACAGCCAATTATGACACCCTTCAGGTAAAAACTCTCAGTGTTTGCTGAGAAAACATTCCAATGAATGGCCGTATGCAGAGATATCAAAGTAGAACAAAATGATAGTAGTGATACACCTTTGTAAGACATAGGTAGATGGCAAACCTATGCACTTGCATGCATTTAGCCAGAGGGTACTAAGTGTTACATTGCTCACCCTTTAATTTATTTCCTTTTTGTTTGTCAGGCATATTGTGTGTTTAGCAGTCTGAGGTGTTTCATGAAGGTTGTTGAGGATAGTAATTGTGTATTGGACTGATCTGAACTCCTCATCTATGCTTTACAAGCATGACACCATTAATTGCTAAAGGGATAGCAAGTTGGGGTTAACCGGGAAACACTTTATGGGAGAAAATAAATTCCACCTCCATTAACATGCTACTATGATTGATGAGCATTTTTTATCTCCTCAGCTCTTTGCCTGTGGATTGATGATTTAGTTGATTGGGAGTATCTTGTATTTTCTGCTTGAAAAGCACATAGTCCTACCAGAATCAATGAATAAACATTAAGTGCTTCCCTTTCATTTCAAGTGGGATGGGCTGATGCTCTTGGAGCAAGAAGGCCTAGATTTTATCACCGGGGCTCATTACACTGTATTCACTGCCATATGTAGGAAGTTAATGGAGAAGCCTAACCTGCTGGAAAGTGATAGCTTGCAAGCAAAGACCTGAGAAGCGGGAATGGCAGCACAACTGCACTAGCAGCCACCACACTCGCCTTTCCCTCCCTCCTAAGGGTGACATGGAGCTCTGGGAGGAGGCCAGAGCACTGTGTGAAGGTGAGAGGATGGCAGCTCTTCTCCCTTCCCCTGGCGTGGGGTGAACCG